>NC_084630.1:19237523-19400023 GCF_033978795.1 Nerophis ophidion | reverse complement strand
CTAAGTCGCCACCTCATAGTCCAGACCTGTCTCCCATGGAAAATGTGTGGCGCATTATGAAGCGTAAAATACGACAGCAGAGTCCCCGGACTGTTGAACGACTGAAGCTCTACATAAAACAAGAATGGGATTTCCACTTTCAAAGCTTCAACAATTAGTTTCCTCAGTTCCCAAACGTTTATTGAGTGTTGTCAAAAGAAAAGGTGATGCAACACAGTGGTGAACATGCCCTTTCCCAACTACTTTGGCACGTGTTGCAGCCATGAAATTCCAAGTTAACTATTATTTGCGAAATAAAAATAAAGTTTATGAGTTTGAACATCAAATATCTTGTCTTTGTAGTGCATTCAACTGAATATGGGTTGAAAAGGATTTGCAAATCATTCTATTCTGTTTATATTTACATCTAACACAATTTCCCAACTCATATGGAAACGGGGTTTGTATATTCCTGTAATCTTGCTTACAGTTTCAACAAAAAAAAGCGCATTTAACATTTCTTGCTCTTGTTTATGATGTAACACAGTGGTGAACATGCCCTTTCCCAACTACTTTGGCACATGTTGCAGCCATGAAATTCCAAGTTAATTATTATTTGCAAAATAAAAATAAAGTTTATGAGTTTAAACATCAAATATCTTGTCTTTGTAGTGCATTCAACTGAATATGGGTTGAAAAGGATTTGCAAATCATTCTATTCCGTTTATATTGACATCTAACACAATTTCCCAACTCATATGGAAACAGGGTTTGTATATTCACGAAATCCTGCTTAAAGTTTCCACAAAAAAAGCGCATTTAACATTTCTTGCTCTTGTTTGTGTCCTCAGCCCACAATCTGGACCCGGGACCGTGTCAACAGCTGCCTGTCCGTCCTCAGCATGCAGAACCTGGTGGATATGGAAACAGGTCAATAAACTAATTCCCCCGGCCTAAGGACCCAGAACAGATTCTGTGTTGTATCAAGCACGTCCGATGCTTGAATCCTGCAGACGGCCGCAAAGGAAATGTCAGAATGTTAATACCAGTGTGAATGTCAAATTGCTTCCTGTGTGTTTTTTTTTTTATGATGATAGCATCGCTCATTTGCTTGTAGGGAGCAGCGGAAGCAGAGAGCGTAGTTAGCTCGTCAGAAAGCTGCATGCCGCTTGTGATCGGTGAATCGCTTTTTTTGCTGCTTTGGTTGAGTCAATGAGGGAATGTTGCATCGGTTAAGATTGGAACGCAACTTGGGTACAAAATGATAGGATTCAGACGCTGGATTGTATGCGGCGGGGCGCTGGGTAAGTGTGACTTGCATGTGCCACCTCATCTTTAAAGGTGGACAGTACTCTAGTACCCGTACTCTTTTACTCTTTGTTCTCGAGGACACAATGTCCACAGTTTCCAAAAACAATTTGAAATGTGGACTCGTCAGACCACAGAACACTTTTACGATGAGCTTGGGCCAAGCGAAGCCGGCGGCGTTTCTGGGTGTTGTTGATAAATGGCTTTCGCTTTGCATAGTAGAGTGTTAACTTACACTTACAGATGTAGCGACAAACTTTAGTGACTGACAGTGGTCTTCTCAAGTGTTCCTGTGTGGTGATATCCTATACACACTGATGTCGCTTTTTCATGCAGTACCGCCTGAGGGATCGAAGGTCACGACATTTAGATATGATGAATAGAGGAAACATGTCGGTTTTATGATGGATTGACAACTAAAGAACGCCCTTTCCTTTCAGAATGTACTCCTGACCACTTGAGCCCTCGAAAGAAAGAAGACGGCAGGGTGAAGGTGAGTGAGGCACCTTTTGTATGAATGTTGAATGGTATTGTGTAGAGATGTCCGATAATGTTTTTTTTGCCGATATTCCGATATTGTCCAACTGTTAATTACCGATATCACCGATACGATATATACAGTCGTGGAATGAACACATTAATATGCCTGATTTTGTTGTGATGCCCCGCTGGATGCATTAAAAATAAATCAACTCACGTTATGGAAAAGAATGCCAAAAATGGCACTGACATTTTTATTATTGAAGTCACAAAGTGCATTGTTTTTTTTTAACTTGCCTCAAAACAGCAGCTTGGAATTTGGGACATGCTCTCCCTGAGAGAGCATGAGGAGGTTGAGGTGGTCGGGGAATAGCGGGGGGTGTATATCGTAGCGTCCCGGAAGAGTTAGTGCTGGAAGGGATTCCGGGTATTTTTTTCCGTAGTGGTTATGTTGTGTTACGGTGCGGATGTTCTCCCGAAATGTGTTTGTCACTCTTGTTTGGTGTGGGTTCACAGTGTGGCGCATATTTGTAACTGTATTAAAGTTGTTTATACGGCCACCCTCAGTTTGACCTGTATGTCTGTTGCCCAAATATGCGTTGCATTCACTTGGTGTGGGAAAAGGCGTATGTATAATGTGATTGGTCTGGCAGTGCCTTTAGGTTTATCGGCGCTACGTACTCCTCCCTATGTTCGCGTTTTATTGTACCTTTTGAAAATGATACAGATAATTTTGAAGCCGATACCGATAATTTCCGATAGTAAATTTTAAAGCATTTATCGGCCGATAATATCAGGAGCCCAATATTATCGGACATCTCTAGTATTGCGGTGTTTTTTTTTCTTCCTAAAGGCACTGATCAAGAGACGGCTTGAGAACAAGGCAAAGAGAAATAACAACACTCAAGCGAACTCAGTGGGACTTCACAAAGGAAGCAGGTACATTACTGCTACCCCTAACATACAGTTAAAAAGTTAACAAAAGTTAAAGTTTCTCCTCATTCAATGCGTTTTCTTTATTTTCATGACTATTTATATTGTAGATTGTCACTGAAGGCATCGAAACTATGAACGAACACATCTGGAGTTATGTACTTAACAAAGAAAATTGAAATGACTGAAAACACGTTTTACATTCTAGTTTCTTCAAAATAGCCACCCTTTGGTCTGATTACTGTTTTGTACACTCTTGGCATTCTCTCGAGTCCACAGTTTTGGGAAACTTTGGACGTTGTGTCTTCCGGAACAAAGTGGAAAAGAACCATCCAGACTTTTCCAGGCGCAAAGTGTAAAAGCCAGCATCTGTGATGGTATGGGGGTGTATTAGTGCCCAAGGCATGGGTAACTTACACATCTGTGAAGGCACCATTAATGCTGAACGGTCCATACAGGTTTTGGAGCAACATATGTTGTCATCCAAGCAACGTTATCATGGACGCCCCTGCTTATTTCAGCAAGACAATGCCAAGGCACATATTACAACAGCGTGGCTTTATAGTAAAAGAGTGCGGGTACTAGACTGGCCTGCCTGTAGTCCAGACCTGTTTCCCGTTGAAATTTTGTGGCGTATTATGAAGTCTAAAATACCACAACTGTTGAACAACTTAAGCTGTACATCAAGCAAGAATTGGACAGAATTCCACCTGAAAAGCTTAAAAAATTGGTCTCCTAAGTTCCCAAACGTTTACTGAGTGTTGTTTAAAGGAAAGGCCATGTAACACAGTGGTAAAAACGCCCCTGTGCTTTCACGGCGGGGTTACAGCTTACTGCGGGGTCGTTCTCCTTGGAAGGCAGACGGATTATTCCGGACAAGGCGTGCAGGTAAGAACATGATTCATTCCTCAAAATCAAAGTATTACAAAAAACAGAACACAAGGCGCAGGCACAACGCGCTGATCGTGCTAGAGCTAAACTAAGACTTATCACAAACTAAGAACAAGGAAAACTTACGTTGACTGTGGCAGGAAATAAAAAAGACTTACAAGGCATGAAGCGAACACTTAGCATAAACTGTGGCATGGGACAAACAAGACTTACTAGTAGGTGTCACCACCTGCTGCCACCTAGTGGTTTGTATTCAGTTTCCTTTGTTGGTGCAGTTGACCTTGTGACCTCACTCCAGTTCTCTTTCCCCTGCAGTTCCCGTCTCTCTCGTGGGTGGAGCTGCGAGACGTGCACAGCTGTTTCTAATTTTGATTGAGGATATTTAGCCTGCTCTTTGGCAGCTGGATGGCACTTGGCGATTCAACCCTGTGGCTTCACTCCGAGACCTCCCTTGCATTTTGCTACGCTTGTTTCTGATTGCTCCTGGTGCCATCCAGCCTGTGTCTTAGTTTGTAGTTGCACGTCTTGCAAACTCCAGCCTAAGTTTAGTTCAGATTGGATAACTTTTGTTGTTTTTGCCCGAAGCCCTTTTTGAGTTTACCTTCTTGCTTCGTCGTCCTTAGTTCTCTCCTTTTTGGAGCACCCTTAGTTGTAAGTATGTTCTAATGAGTAAAGAGACTGTTTTACTCACCTTTTGTGTGTCTGCATCCTTGGGTTCCTCGCCATACTTGTAATACCAAACCGTGACAGTAGGACAATAGCGTGAGGCAAAAAATGACGCCAGGCCGACTGACTGGCAAAGGCAGGCTTTAATAATGCCTCTGAGTAGAGACAGGGGGAGCGTCCTGGACACCAGAGGCAGGTGAAAACAACAAGTAACCATGGTAACAAACACAGGATGTGCACAAACAGGAACCAAAGGAGTCCAAAATTAACAGAACATAACGAAAACCTGATTCGGACCACGGATCATGACGTGCCAACTTTTTTGCAATGTATTGCTGCCAGTAAATTCTAAGATAATGACTGTTTGCAAAAAAAAAAATGTGTTTCTCAGTTGCAACATTAAATATCTTGTCTTTGCAGTCTATTCAATTGAATATAAGTTGAAAAGGATTTGCAAAAAATTTTATTCTGTTTTTGTTTACATATTACACAACCTGTTTTTGGGGTTTGTACACCAAGTGAGTCGAAAAGCTTTCCTTGAATAAATAACCCATCATGTATTACTCTGTTTTTTTAAGACACTACGAGTCCAAGGAGTCTGTGTCGATTTCAGTGAGTCCAGTGGGAAGTTTGGATCTAAGTGCAGATGCCAGCACTGTCATCAGGCCAGTCCACAGCTCCATTTTAGGGGAGAAATACTGCTTTGAGGTACAGGCTTGGGCAACTATTTTGACTCAGGGGGCCAAATTTAGAGGAAAAAAAATGTGTCTGGGGGGCCGGTATATTTATTTTTAGTAGCACGAATACAGAACCTCACAGTAATGTCTGATTGAATGCTAAATCTTAGCTAACATTGCTTAACGCGATAATTATGAATAATTTCGCTGGTAATCACAGTGCTAAAAATAATGTGCAAAATATAAAACATTCTCATGCATTTAAATCCATCCAT
Organism: Nerophis ophidion; assembly: GCF_033978795.1. NCBI lineage: Eukaryota > Metazoa > Chordata > Actinopteri > Syngnathiformes > Syngnathidae > Nerophis > Nerophis ophidion. The sequence continues at coordinate 19,394,814 of NC_084630.1, read as the reverse complement.
CCGTCGTTTTCCACCGCACCTGTTCAAGAAGTCGCATTAATGGTAAGAAGTATTTTATGTCACGATGGGGGGGGGGGGTTTGCAGCTTGCTGCAGGGTCGTTCTCCCAGGAAGGCAGACGGACTACTCGGGACATGGCATTTAGGTAAAAACATGATTTAATTTTAACTAAAAAAATATACAAACAAAAATCGCTCACAGCGGAGGCACAACTTGGGCTAAAGAACAAAGCTAACGCATAAACAGACTAAGAACATAAATCAAACAAAACTTACTTGGCATGGCATGAAGCACGAAACTATGGCAAGGCATGAAACAAGTCAGCACAGGGTGACTGACTGGCAAAGACGAGCTTAAATACTGCCTCTGATTAGTGCTCGGGAAGCAGGTGAGCGGGCATTTTGTCCACCAGAGACAGGTGGACAAAATGAGTAACCAAGGAAACCAGACAAGGGAGTGGAAAAAAACTGGAATTTAAAGAGTCCAAAGGACAAACAGCACATGGCCAAACAAAAACATGATCAACAGACATGACATTTTATTTACTATTGGTTAGCTTCAGAATAACAATGTTATCAAAAAGAGTAATAGACTTATTATACTCTAAAAATGTTGGTCTTACTTAAAAATGCACGCATTTAGTTGTATTTAGTGTTAAAAAATATGATATGGCTCTCACGGAAATACATTTTGAAATATTTGGTTTTCATGGCTCTCTCAGCCAAAAAGGTTCCCGACCCCTGCTTTGGAGCAATCACACAATTTGATGAGGCAATTCCTGAAGGAATGCACGTGAATGGTCCAATGTTGCAGTTGAAATGAAATGCTGACATTATGTAGGATAAATGTTAGAATAGATTGAATGTTGGAATTGTTTAAATATGCTGAAAAATGTGGGAGTTGTGCAACTTGGAAAAATAACCCATTTCTTTCAATGTGAACTTGCCGAAAATGATGGAAAAAGCTTGTTTTTTTGGGAAATGATTAGGAGTATGAATGTCCTGAATGAGCTAAGTTGGTTGGTGTTGGAATTGTTTAAATCGGTCAAGAAATGTTGAAGTGGTAAATGGTATAAGGGATTTTCAGGAAAATAGGAATTAAAAAAAAAATGATGTTAAAAAAACGCGAATGGTCTGAATGATCTAAAATGGTTGGTGTAGGAATTGTTCAAATCGGTTGAGGAATGTTGAAGTAGTAACTACTAACATGTTGAATTGAGAAATAGTTTCATGAAATTCATGGAATTTCGGGAAAACCTGGAAATTTTACAGTTCAAAACACAGTTAAGAAGAATGTTTGGACGGTGGAATGGTTCAAGTTGGTTGAAAAATGTGAGAGGAGTAGTCGACAGAAAAAATTGGTGAAAATACAGCTTCGGAAAACCAGGAATTTTGGAAAATCCTGGAATTTATTTGAACTCGGAAAAAGTGTGGTTTGAATTTTCAGAATGGTGGAATGTGTTGAAGCTAGAATGGCTTGAATCGGTTGAAAAATGTGGAAATGGTGGAAGTTTGAAAAATGGCTAATTCATTTTGAATGGGAAAAATGTCCACAAAAACCTGGAATTCTGGGAAATCTGGGAATTTTTGGAATTCGTTAAAGAAAAGCCAGCGATTCCTGAATAGGCTGAACAGTTTGAAGATGGAACGGTTGAATCGGTTGAAAAATGTGGAAGGTAGACCGTGCCAAAATCTGGAGAAGAAGAAGAGAAACCATATGTCTGAATGCTTTGGTGCATTCACGCAGTTATATGAGGGAATTCTTGAAGGAATTGTGTGTGAATGCTCCAATGCTAAAGTTGAACTGAAATTTTTTGTGAACTCGGAAAAATTGTAGTTTGAATTTCCAGAATGGTGGAATGTGTTGAGGGTAGAATGGTTTGAATCGGTTGAAAAATGTGGAAATGGTGGAAGTTTGAAAAATGGCTAATTCATCTTGAATGGGAAAAATGTCCTGGAAAACGTAAAATTCTGGGAAATCTGGGAATTTTGGGAATTTTTCAAAGAAAAGCCCGCAATTCCGAAATAGGCTGAACAGTTTGAAGTTCGAACGATTAGAATCGGGTGAAAAATGGTATTGTGGAAACACAAACATTTCTGGAAAACCAGGAATTTTTCCAGTTCAAAAAACAACTTTGTTTTTTGTCCTGATTAAAAGGAATGTTTGGACAGTGGAATGGTTGAAGCGGGTTACAAAATGTGGGAGGGGTAGTCGCCAGAGAAAAGGGTGGAAATAGGGCTTTGGGTAACCAGGAGTTCTGGAAAATACTGGAATTTTTTTTTGAACTCGGAAAAATAATAGTGCCGACTTGTCCAGGATGAACCCCGCCTTCCGCCCGATTGTAGCTGAGATAAGCGCCAGCGCCCCTCGCGACCCTAAAAGGGAATAAGCGCTAGAAAATGGATGGATGGATGGATAGATGGATGGATGGATGGAAAAATAATAGTTTGAATTTCCATAATGGTGGAATGGTTTGAATCGGTTGAAAATGTGGAAATTGTGGAAGTTTGAAAAATGGCCAATTAATTTTGAATGGGAAAAATGTCTGGAAAACCTGGAATTCTGGGAAATCTGGGATTTTTTTTTCAATTCGTCAAAAAAAAAACCTGCGATTCCTGAATAAACTGAACAGTTGGAGTGGTATGTATCGGGGGGAAATATGGAAGGTAGAGCGCGCCAAAATCTGGACGAAAAGAAGAAGAATTGGAGCATTCACACAATAACTTAAACCTTGAATTGAAATAATTTCCCTAACTGCCAAATTTGCGATGCATTCTACATTCTTGCAAATGTTCTACTTGTATTTATAGGTCATCAACTCTGAGAGCACACATTGCTTTGGCTGCTCCTCAGCTGCGGAACGCGATCGATGGATTGAAGACCTGAGACGGGCCGCCCAGCCCAACAAGGTAAGAAATCAGACCAAAAGGAACTAAATCTAGTATTGCATCATGAAACATGGCGCTAATAAAAATGTTTCACCTGTCCCAGGATAACGTCGAGCGCACAGAGAGCTCCCTCAGTCTGTGGGTGAAGGAAGCCAAGGACCTGCCACCCAAACGCAGTTATTACTGCGAGCTCCACCTGGACGGGATTCTGTTCGCACGTTCAACCAGCAAGGTGTCTAGTCGCTCCAGTCTGGCCGGGGACGGCTCGACTGGCTCCTCCGGACACCCGGGTGGGAGTGGAGCCGGGACCAACGGCTTTCAGTTATTCTGGGGGGAGTTCTTCGAGCTCGACAATCTTCCCTGCATCTCCCAAATCACCTTACACCTTTTCTGCGGTGAGGACCTTAAAAAGAAGCGGCATTCCCGAGAGGAGTTCAGCCCGCATCTGCTCGGCAGCGTGGATATACGCTTGGCAGAGATCCGAGGCAGAGCCTACCAGGAAAAGTGGTACCGCATCGTTCCTTACAAAGCCTCTGCCACGGCATGCGGCAAAGAACTTCTGGGGCCGCAGGCTTCCCTCCGCATCAAAGCTCGGTTTAGGAACCTGCAGGTTTTGCCTATGGAGAAATATAAGGAGTTTGCCGAGTATCTGACCGTGGATTATGTAGAAATGTGTAAAAGCTTGGAGCCACTTCTGAACGTCAAGGAAAAGGAGGAGCTGGCAGGAGCTCTGGTGCACGTGCTGCAGAGTATCGGCAAAGCAAAGGTAAAAACATGCAGAGGGTTCATATTCACTATGACCATATCCATCCAACCATCCATTTTCTATCATTTGTCCCTTTTGGGGTTTCTGGAGCCTATCTCAGCTGCATTTGAGCGTGGTACAGCCTGGACAAGTTGCCACCTCATCGCAGGGCCAACACAGATAGACAGACAACATTCACACTCACATTCACACACTAGGGAACATTTAGTGTTGCCAATCAACCTATCCCCAGGTGCATGTCTTTGGAGGTGGGAGGGGCCTGTCCCCAGGTGCATGTCTTTGGAGGTGGTGGTGGGAGGGGGGTCACTCAGGAAAGGGGACCAATTTAGCCCAGAGGGGGGTCAGGAATAGAAAACACATTTGCCCGGTCAACAAGAGTCCACATGTCACATCAAAGACACAGGAGACAGAGCTTGATCAGGTTAGAGGTCTCCTGCAGAGCGTCACATTCCTAAGCCTAATAAACAACTTTTGGAGACCCGTTCAAAGAACATCATCAATTAAAACAAGTATAATTAATTTTGCTATCACAAAACTCATAAACTTTTTTTTTTTTTTTGCAAATAATAATTAACTTAGAATTTCATGGCTGCAACACGTGACAAAGTAGTTGGGAAAGGGCATGTTCACCACTGTGTTACATCACCTTTTCTTTTAACAAAAGTCAAACGATTGGGAAATGAGGAAACTAATTGTTGAAGCTTTGAAAGTGGAATTCTTTCCCATTCTTGTTTTATGTAGAGCTTCAGTTGTTTAACAGTCCGGGGTCTCCGCTGTTGTATTTTACGCTTCATAATGTGCCACACATTTTCGATGGGAGACAGGTCTGGACTGCAGGCGGCCCAGGAAAGTACCCGCACTCTTTTATTACGAAGCCACGCTGTTGTAACACGTGCTGAATGTGGCTTGGCATGGTCTTGCTGAAATAAGCAGGGGCGTCCATGAGAACGTTGATTGGATGACAACATATGTTGCTCCAAAGCCTGTATGAACCGTTCAGCAGAAATGGTGCCTTTACAGATGTGTAAGTTACCCATGCTTGGGCACTAATACACACCCATACCATCACAGATGCTGGCTTTCGAACTTTGCGCCTATAACAATCCGGATGGTTATTTTCCTCTTTGTTCGGGAGGAAACCATGTCCACAGTTTCCAAATATTATTTGAAATGTGGACTCGTCAGACCGCAGAAACACCTTTCACCTTTGCATCAGTCCATCTTAGATGATCTCGGGCCCGGCGAAGCCAACGGGGTTCCTTGGTGTTGTTGATAAATGGGTTTTGCTTTGCATAGCAGAGTTCTAAATTGCACTTACAGATGTAGCAACCAACTGTAGTTGCTGACAGTGGTTTTATAAAGTGTTCCATAGCCCATGTGGTGATATCCTATACACACTGATGCTGGTTTTTGATGCAGTACCGCCTGAGGGCTCAAAGGTCCGTAAAATCATCGCTTACGTGCAATGAGTTCTCCAGATTCTCTGAACCTTTTGATGATTTTATGGACAGTAGATGGTAAAATCCCTAAATTCCTTGCAATAGCTCGTTGAGAAATGTTGTTCTAAAACTGTTCGACAATTTGCTTACAAATTGGTGACCCTCACCCCATCCTTGTTTGTGAATTACTTAGCAATTCATAGAAGCTGCTTTTATACCCAATCATGGCACCCTCCTGTTCCCAATTAGCCTGCACACCTGTGGGATGTTCCAAATAAGTGTGTGATGAGCATTTCTCAACTTTATCAGTATTTATTGCCATCGTTCCTAACTTCTTTGTCACGTGTTGCTGGCATCAAATCTAAAGTTAATGATTATTTGCACACAAAAAAAATGTTTATCAGTTTGAACATCAAATATGTTGTCTTTGTAGCATATTCAACTGAATATGAGTTGAAAATTATTTGCAAATCGTTGTATTCCGTTTATATTTACATCTAACAGAATTTCCCAACTCATATGGAAACGGGGTTTGTACAACGACAGAGATCTACGACATTGACCATACACATCCGAAAATTTAAAATTAGGGGATTTGGCCAGCGCGCTTGCAGGAGCAAAGGTCACCGCCTCTGTCTATGGTGCTGAGGACGAGCACCGTCGGATAGGGGCATGTGCTGACGGCGAGACACAGCTGGCAGTAAGCGGCGGGGAGCAGGAGGCGGAGGAGGACTGAGAAGTCGACTGTCATATGAATATTGTGGAAAAATATAACCTTTGTCAAACCAGAACAAAAATATCCAGCTGACGTGTGTGATCCACCAAACCACAACGTTTTAATAGGAAGGAGCAATCTGTAATCTGGTATAAAATGGTTGTATTACAATTTATATGCCAAAGAATATATCGTAATATAATATTGCAATAGGGTGTTATATTTATCGCAATATGGACTTTGTGGCCATCCCTGTTTACATCCCTTCCATATGTCACCAAAAAGGATTCAAATTAAGCTCTTTTTTAAAGTAATACATGGGACGGCGTGGCGCAGTGGGAGAGTGGCCGTGTGCAACCCGAGCGTCCCTGGTTCAATTCCCACCTAGTACCAACCTCGTCACGTCCGTTGTGTCCTGAGCAAGACACTTCAGCCTTGCTCCTGATGAGTGCTGGTTGGCGCCTTGCATGGCAGCTCCCTCCATCAGTGTGTGTGAATGTGTGTGTGAATGGGTAAATGTGGAAGTAGTGTCAAAGCGCTTTGAGTACCTTGAAGGTAGAAAAGCGCTATACAAGTACAACCCATTTATTTATTTTATTTAAATATGTGTAAGTTATCATTAGTATTGTTAGGTATTGTTTTTATTTCAAAATAACACACTTTATTAAGTGTAGCACCACAACCTTTGGTTGTAACACGGAAAGACAATTTGATATTATTCAGAGTAGGGATGCACCGATTAATCGGTAACCGAATATATTCGGCCGAATATGGCAAAAAAAGCCACATTCGGCCTTTGGTGGAATGAGTTAAAAACAAGGCCGAATAGTGGCGTGTTTACATTATTAGCCTCTTGTGAAGGCTACCTGTATAAGTGTAAGAGGTTACAAGCACACACTTAATTGAGATTTACTTGAGCCTTCTGTTTACATTTTTAGCATATCTACTGTGGCTAAGCAGACTTTTGCCAAAAGGACAATAATTCATTTGTTGTGGGTTTATCCACTTTAATGCACTTTATTTTTTTTGGAATGCATGTTTTGTTTGAAGGCCTAATATAAATGAAAAACCTTGTGCTTTTTTTGAAAAGCAAAGGCTACTGGAATATTTAAAAAAATGTCAACATTCAATAAAAAAATACTTTATTTGAAAAACATGTCTAAATATTTATTCTAGGCTATTTCTGCAATATTAAAAAAATGTGAAAAACTGCAGTCATTATTCTGTATTCGGCCTTCGGCCAAGCTTTTAAATTTTATTCGGCTTTGGCTTCGGCCACAAATTTTCATTTCGGTGCATCCCTAATTCAGAGTATTTACAGTCTTGGTCAAACGTTTTCATACACTTGGCTGTCTTGAGTTTCCAGTAATTTCTACAACTCTTATTACTTATTTTTTAAGTAATTGGAGCACATACTTGTTGGTCACAAAAAACCTTCATGAAGTTTGGTTCTTTTATGAATTTATTTTGAGTCTACTGAAAAAGTGACCAAATCTGCTGGGTCAGAAGTCTACATACAGCAATGTTAATATTTGGATACATGGTAGCCATCCACAAGCTTTTGGTTGAATCTTTGACCACTCCTCTTGACACAATTGGTGCAGTTCCCCTAAATGTGGACTTGTTCCTTCAGCATTCAGGACTTTGGGAAGGTCATTCTAAAACCTTAATTCTAGCCTGATTTAGCCATTCCTTTACCACTTTCGACGTGTGTTTGGGGTCATTGTCCTGTTGGAACACCCAACTGCGCCCAAGACCCAACCTCTGGGCTGATGATTTTAGGTTGTCTTGAAGAATTTGGAGGTAATCCTCCTTTTTCATTGTTCCATTTACTCTCTGTAAAGCACCAGTTCCATTGGCAGCAAAACAGGCCCAGAGCATAATGCTACCACCACCATGCTTGACGGTAGTATACTATAGCCTTTTCTAACCCCCTTTTTGGACCAGTTGATCTGCCGTTTCTTTTCTTTTCTCCTCTGCCCCCCTCTCCGTTGTGGAGAAGGGAGGCCATGGATGAAGTGCTGGCTGTCCAGAGTCTGAACCCGGGGGTGGACCGCAAGCCTGTGCATCGGTTGGGGACTTCTCTGCGCTCCTGACCCGTCTCCGCTCGGGATGGTCTCCTGTTGGCCCGACCATGGACTGGACTCTCACGGTTATGTTAGATCCACTATGGATTGGACTTTCACAGTATCATGTTAGACCCGCTCGACATCCATTGCTTTGGGTCCCCTAGGGGTGGGGGGATTGCCCACATCTGCGGTCCTCTCTAAGGTTTCTCATAGTCATCCACATTGACGTCCCACTGGATTGTGAGTTTTTCTTTGCCCTATTGTGGGCTCTGAACCGAGGATGTTGTTGTGGCTTGTGCAAACCTTTGAGGGACTTATGATTTAGGGCTATATAAATAAACATTGATTGATTGATTAATTTATAGGAATTGTGTTCCTGGGATTAAAGGCCTCACATTTTCTCCTCCAAACATATTGCTGGGTATTGTGGCCAAACTGTCTGGTTTGGATTAAGGAGTGGACTCAGATGCAGAGATGAGGTTCTTAGTAAAAATTTTATTTTGAAAAACTCTTAAACCTCCAGAGCCAGAGTAATACGCATTCTATAAATAAACAAAAATGGAAAAATCACTCCTTAAAAGGAGGAAAATACCAACAAAAAGACAAACTATAATTAGTGTCGTATCTGCTATGAAAAATTAACAGAAAACGCTCCGACAGGAGGAAGAACAAAAATGATTATGAAAATGTATACTCTAATAAAGGTAAACAAAAAATCACTCAAAAAGTTTGAGGAAGAAAAGGTTATTAGAAAAAAATCCAAACTCACCACTTCGGTTGAACAAAGGCTAGATTACAAAGGTCGCTCTGAGGAGGAGAAAAAGTTAAATTCAAAATTGCAGCGTGGGATTCTTTGTTCCAAGGGAGTAGACGTGGGACACGAAGGCATGGACACGAACATGAACATGAACATGAACTTGGGTGGTAGACTGACACGAAAGCTCGAGACGATCTGGCACAGAACAAGGGGAGGCATGAGCTTATATGGAACATGAGGGTAATGGGAAACAGGAGGAAACAATCAAGGGTCAGGGATGACGTCAAACTGGTGACACAAGAGGAAGAGCCCGCGATCTGAATCAAGAGCAGTTGCTTTTCGAAATAAAACATGAAAATCAGAAGACAGAAAAAACCAAGACAAGAATTCCTTCACAAATAGCTCCATTTTTGTTTTATCTGACATCACATGGACAAAGATGAGACCTTCTGGAGGACCGTTCTATGGTCACCTTTGACCACGACTGTATGTTAATGTGTTTCAGGAGTTTCTCGCCGATTTGGCCAGCGCCGAGGTTGAACGTCTCGGTGAGAAGGAAGCACTCATCTTCAGAGAGAACAGCCTTGCCACTAAAGCCATAGATGAATACATGAAGCTGGTCGGACAGAAGTACCTCATCGACACACTCGGTAAGGGAGGTAGATCATTGCTGGCTGGCTTCTGATGATTACAAACTCACTTTTCCCTCTTTCTGTTTTATCTTTAGGGGACGTTATTACATGTCTCTATGGGACAGGGGACAACTGTGAAGTTGACCCTCGCAAATGTCATCCCTCCGAACTGTCAAACAACCAGAAGCACTTGAGAGAAGTGTGTGACGAGGCAGTGCGGAAAATTTTAGACCTACACGGGTGAGAAAGTTAAAATTTGAACAATGTTGAATCGTTGATATTAGCATTTAACTGACATAACTGTTTTGACGTTCTAGACACTTTCCTGAAGAGTTGAACTCAATTTTCTCAAGCTGGACAGAGATGTGTAAAGACCAGGGAAAACCAGAGATCGGTCAACGTCTCATCTCAGCTTCGCTCTTCCTTCGCTTCTTGTGTCCAGCCGTCCTCAGTCCTTCCCTTTTTGGTTTGACACAATCGTACCCGGAATCGAAAACACTGCGCACCCTCACCTTAACTGCAAAAGTCATCCAGAACCTGGCAAACTTCACCTTGTGAGTAAATTTGCTGTGTTGTTTGTAAATGTCGAAGTCAGCTTTGACCATAGAGTGGTACTTCAACTCACGAGTATCTCCCTTCACCAGCTTTGACCATAGAGTGAGTGGCACCTCAACTTAGGACTATCTCACCCCACCAGTACCTTAACTTGCGAGTAATTTGAGATATAAGCTGTTTCTTAGCTTTTTGTTATGCTCTACGTTGCCAGCATATATTGAATTAAGAGCATTTTTACCACTAGTGGAAGTCCATCCAGGTATCCATTTTCTCCCGCTTATCCGAGGTTGGGTCGCAGAGAAGCCCAGGCTTCCCTCTCCCCAGCCACTTCGTCCAGCTCATCCCGGGGGATCCCGAGGCGTTTCCAGGCCAGCCGGGTGAAATAGTCTTCCCAACGTGTCCTGGGTCTTCCCCGTGGCCTCCTGCCTGTTGAACATGCCCTAAACACCTCCCTAGGGAGGCGTTCGGGTGGCATCCTGAGCAAATACCCGCTGCTCCTCTCAATGTGGAGGAGCAGCAGCTTTACTTTGAGCTCCTCCCGGATGGCAGAACTTCTCACCCTATCTCTAAGGGAGAGCCCCGCCACCCCGTGGAGGAAACTCATTTCGGCCGCTTGTACCCGTGATCTTGTCCTTTTGGTCATAACCCTAAGCTCATGACCATAGGTAAGGATGGAAACGTAGATCGACCGGTAAATTGAGAACTTTGCCTTCCGGCTCAGCTCTTTCTTCACTACAAAGGATCAATACAGCGTCCGCATTACTGAAAACGCCGCACCGTAGTATTTGTAACAGGGTTGTGCCGTTCGAGCAGTAAGGAGTTAATATATTGTTACACGTTGATGTTCCTGCTTTGTTTACACTAGTAACAAATATAAGGCGTTTTAACACAGCTCAGTGATCGACAAAATCCTACCCTCAAACCTTTGGACATTAGAACATAGAAAAGAGCTGAAGACCAAATCAGAGAAACAAACCATTGAAAACACACTACCTGGTGCGTCAGTCTGCATCACACAAGCTGCAACCAGCGTCCAAACAAAGAACATTTATCCATAAAAATATTGACAGGCTGCAGCAACTGTGCTCGCCGTTTTTCAACTCGTTCCGTCTAGTACAGACACACAACCAACTCTATGAAAACAATTAACTTTTAATGGGAGATAGTAAGCAGACTTGTCAAAACTGGATGAAGCAACAGCAGAAGGAGACACTGCATTAGTCTGGTCTCATTTTGCCGTATTTTCTGTGTCCCGTGAAAAACCGTCTGACCGGGACTCTCGTATAACTGAAGTTCCGTGGCTGAATTATGGAAAGCCAATACACTGGTAGTTTTTACAGCTTCCATAGCGAGTTAGAACTTTGGATGAATGTCCCATAACGAGAAGATAGCGAAAAAGAAGAAGATTATCGACTAAGGCATATGCAAAGACTACAGTGGCGGTCGTAAACATATTTTCAGGATTTATGCGGATCTTAAAGGGGAACATTATCACGATTTCAAAAGGGTTAAAAACAATGAAAATCAGTTCTCAGTGACTTGTTGTATTTTTTGAATTTTTTTTCAAAATTCTACCGGTCCCGGAATATCCCAAAATAAAGCTTTAAAGTGCCTTATTTTCGCTATCTTCGAAACCACTATCCATTTTCCTGTGACGTCACACAGTGCTGCCAAAGTAAACAAACAATGGGAATACCACAGCAAGATATAGTGACATTAGCTCGGATTCAGACTCGGATTTCAGCAGTTTAAGCGATTTAACAGATTACACATGTATTGAAACGGATGGTTGAAGTATGAAAGTATTGAAGAAGAAACTGAAGCTATTGAGCGAATAGCTATTGACGCTATTCATAGCCATAGCATGGCCGAATAGCTGCGTTAGCATCGCCGGTAAAATGTGCGCACCAAACGATCAGCACTTTCGCATTTTGTGATAATGGTGCAACTTAAATCCGTCGATTGGTAAGTGTTTTTTTGGCAATAAATGTGGGTGGAAGGAAACGTAATATAGTTGCAAATGCATCTGCAGGTTATCCATAAATCTCTGTGCCATGTCTGCTTTAGCACCGCCGGTAAATAGCATGTTAGCATCGATTAGCTGGCAGTCACGCCGCGACCAAATATGTCTGATTAGCACATAAGTCAACATCAACAAAACTCACCTTTGTGATTTGGTTGACTTTATCATTGCAAATGCATCTGCAGGTTATCCATACATCTCTGTGCCATGTCTGTCATCACTGGTAAATAGCATGTTAGCATCGATTAGCGTAGCATGTTAGCATCGATTAGCTGGCAGTCACGCCGCAACCAAATATGTCTGATTAGCACATTAGTCAACAACAAAACTCACCTTTGTGATTTCGTTTACTTTTTTGTTGCAAATGCATCTGCAGGTTATCCGTACATCTCTGTGCCATGTCTGTCTTAGCATCGCCGGTAAAATGTGGAGACACTCTGGCACATTCAATGGGGGGCTGGCGGCAGACACTTTCGCATCTTCGGGCCAGTGGTGCAACTTGAATCCCTCCCTGTTAGTGTTGTTACACCCTCCCACAACACACCGACGAGGCATGATGTCTCCAAGGTTCCAAAAAATAGTAGAAAAAACGGAAAATAACAGAGCTGAGACCCGGTGTTTGTAATGTGTTGAAAATGAAAATGGCGGCTGTATTGCCTCGGTGACGTCACGTTCTGACGTCATTGCCACCAGAGCAATAAACAGAAAGGCGTTTGATTCACCAAAATTCACCCATTTAGAGTTCGGAAATCGGTTAAAAAAAAAAAAGGTCTTTTTTCTGCACCATCAAGGTATATATTGACGCTTACATAGGTCTGGTGATAATGTTCCCCTTTAAATACACATCAGAAGGTACCAGAAGGTAAGAAAAACTGGTTTTGCGGTCCTTTTACACACACCATAGTAATACATGTGTCACTGACTACGGTAGCCGCAATGGGCCGACAATCCCTCAAGCGGTGCGGCTTCAAAGTCGTTTTAAAACATTTTTGACAGTTTTTTGAGTGCTGTGTATAATGTTCTTTATTTTCAATGGAACATTTAAAGTTTTGGTGTTGTTTACTGACGTCACATTGCAGTCTACACATATCTGTTATGTATGACTACCATCTACTGGTCACACTTATCATTACAACATGTCCAAAATAAAATTGCTTCGAGGTGGGTAAGCACAACCATAATTAGTCCGTGCATTAGGGGCATTGGGTTATAAGGCGCATTGTCGATTTTTGCGAAAATTAAAATATTTTAAGTGCGCTTTATGGGCCGAAAAATATGTTAAATGGGTTTCAATTCATTTCACTGGGCGGGGCTGCTTTTTGGATGCAAGATGAGTTTTGAGCTTGGTCGTGGAACGCACTGTGCTTTAAGTTGAGGTACCATTGTATACAGTACATTGTCAAAAAGTAGATTGAAACGTTTTGGGATTTTTTTGTTTGTTTTTTTGAATGCAGATTTGGTGAGAAGGAGGAGTACATGCTGTTCATGAATGACTTCTTACAGCAGCATTGGGACAGAATGAGAGGCTTTCTGCAAACCGTGTCCAATCCTTACACAGAGACCCCGATGAGCTCATTTGACGGCTATGTGGATCTACCTTTGCGACTTGCTGTGTTGCATGGTCTCCTGGTGGATATCATCCATCATAGGGCACAGGTAAGGAAGAAACCTTATTGGTAGTGTAGTCATAAGCTGCAGACACAGCCCCTGCCCACGGGGGGCTCCGGGTTTATTAAAGAGGCTGTTTGCAACATTCACACAAATAAGCGGAGGGCAGAAACTTTTCAATGTATTTCACACAGTTTATCCCGACCATTTATGGCTTCTCGTAAATAATGTGCAGTAGCACATGCACGCGCATTAACTTTAGGTGTCGGTAGCTGATAATAGCAATTTAAATAGCTTGCGTTAGACATCCGCATTAGCGTTAAGCTGGGGTATGTCCTCACTCCCACTCTCTTCGGCATTTCTTTGATGTTCTTTTGAACCGCGCTTTCCGATCGTCGACCGAGGTCGTTTACCTCCACACTCGGTCAGTCGGCTGACTGTTCAACCTGGCTTACCTAAAAGCAAAGAGCAAGTTCCACGAGGTACCCTTCAGAGACATGCTGTTTGCAGATGACACTGCTCTGGCCACCCACACAGAAGAAGAGCTACAGAGCCTGATGGACTGCTTTGCAAAGGCATGCGACCAGTTCAGCCTGACTATCAGTCTGAAGAAGACAAATGTGATGGCCCGAGATGCTGAACCACCCTGTATCACCAATAACGACCAGGAATTAGAGGTCGTCAGCTAGTTCACATACCTTGGCTCCACCATCACTGACAACCTCTCACTGGAAGCAGAGATCAACAAGAGGATCGGCAAGGCATCCACGACCTTGGTCAGGTTGTCGCAAAGAGTGTGGAACAACAAAATCCTGACAATAAACACCAAGATCGCTGTGTATCGTGCCTGCATGCTAAGCACTCTCTTGTACGCCAGCAAATCCTGGACTCTGTACTCCTCGCAGGAGAAGAGACTAAGTGCTTTCACATGCGCTGCCTCCGTCACATACTCAGGATTATATGGAGTGATCCTGTGACCAACAACGAGGTGCTGATGCAAGCCAAGATTCCCAGCATGGTCACTCTCCTCCGTCAGCATCGCCTACGATGGCTGGGCCATGTGCGTCGAATGGACGATGTCCGCATCCCCAAAGACATCCTCCACGCAGAGCTTGCCTCTGGCAAGAGGACAACGGGACGGCCACATCTCCGCTTCAAGGATGTCTGCAAGCGTGACCTGAAAGCGTTCGACATGGACCTGAACACCTGGGAAGAGCTTGCTCAGGACAGATCCAGCTGGAGACACAGCTCCACCATCACTGACAACCTCTCACTGGAAGCAAAGATCAACAAGAGGATCTGCAAGGCATCCACGACCTTGGCGAGGTTGTCGCAAAGAGTGTGGAACAACAGAATCCTGACAATAAACACCAAGATCGCTGCGTATCGTACTTGCGTGCTAAGCACTCTCTTGTACGCCAGTGAATCCTGGACTCTGTACTCCTCGCAGGAGAAGAGACTAAGTGCCTTTCACATGCGCTGCCTCCGTCGCATACTCGGGATTATATGGAGTTATCCTGTGACCAACGAGGTGCTGATGCAAGCCAAGATTCCCAGCATGGTCACTCTCCTCCGTCAGCGTCACCTCCGATGGCTGGGCCATGTGCGTCGAATGGACGATGTCCGCATCCCCAAAGACATCCTCCACGCAGAGCTTGCCTCTAGCAGGAGGACAACGAGACGGCCACATCTCGGCTTCAAGGTTGTCTGCAAGCATGACCTGAAAGCGCTCGACATGAACCTGAACAACTGGGAAGAGCTTGCTCAGGACAGATCCAGCTGGAGACACAGCTCCACCATCACTGACAACCTCTCACTGGAAGCAGAGATGAACAAGAGGATTGGCATGGCATCCACAACCTTGGCCAGGTTGTCGCAAAGAGTGTGGACCAACAGAATCCTGACAATAAACACCAAGATCGCTGCGTATCGTGCTTGCGTGCTAAGCACTCTCTTGTACGCCAGCGAACCCTGGACTCTGTACTCCTCGCAGGAGAAGAGGCTAAGTGCCTTTTACATGCGCTGCCTCCGTCACATACTCGGGATTATATGAAGTGATCCTGTGACCAACAACGAAGTGCTGATGCAAGCCAAGATTCCCAGCATGGTCACTCTCCTTCCTCAGCATCGCCTTCGATGGCTGGGCCATGTGCGTCAAATGGACGATGGCTGCATCCCCAAAAACATCATCTACGCAGAGCTTGCCTCTAGCAAGAGGACAACGGGACGGCCACATCTCCGCTTCAAGGATGTCTGCAAGCGTGACCTGAAAGCGTTCGACGTGGACCTGAACAACTGGGAAGAGCTTGCTCAGGACAGATCCAACTGGAGACACTGGACTGAAAGCTGGCGAGGCAAAACTCCGCCAGCTTGCAGATGAGAAGCGAGCTCAGAGAAAGAACAAGCAACTACATCCTGGAGCTGACCCGACCTACAAATGCACCAAGTACAACAGAGACTGTCACTCCCGTCTGGGTCTAAAGAGCCACAGCAGACGCTGCATGTCCAACTAAATCATATCCAAGGGGCGCCAATCCATGGTCTTCCGAGACTTTTGGATGGTAACATCAACCTGTCATTAGGTGTATTTTCTATTATAACATATGTGTTCCTTCTCTTGGACTGCTTTTGTATGTGTGCACGCACTCTCTGCGGAGACCAGGTGAGTGACAGCCAAGAATCTATTTTTTTTTTAGTTAAAAATGTTATTAAATAAACGTTGTAACTGTGCAAAAAATAAACAACTGTCAAACAAATGTATTGAGGTAAACTACTAATGGTATATAGTACGCGCCTGCCTTAAATTACTGCCGGGTCAAACTTGTTTCGCAAAATAATTAGCGCATGCTTGGCATTACCGCCGGCTCAGGATTAACGTCGGGTCAAACTCGTTTCGCAAAATATTATTTTTATTAGCGCATGTCGCTAAATAATTAGCATATGCCTAGAATTTCCGCCGGGTCAAACTCGTCACGTCACGAATGACACTTCACCTGTCATCATTTTCAAAATCGAGGAGGCTAATTTCAATAATTTGAAATCGCATGAAGGGAAGAAGATTAAGAGCTATTCAGTAGGATTTAAGGTCCAAGCTATTGAATATGCTAGAAAGAACAGTGCACAGCTATGTTTTATTAATGTACCGTAGCTGTGTGTGTCAAATATGAGTCATTAAATGACTCCCGCCTCCTGGTGGTAGAGGGCGCTAGTGATCCTTCTTGCGACTACTCGGTTGCAGAAGAAGTGACAACAAACAGCAAGAGTGAGCAGCGATCGTTTATTTTTTTCCTCTGGCTTGCACTTTTAACATGGAGGATTACATATCTAAAATAAAACAGTTTTCTAAACTGGACTTTTAATCAAAGCAGGAGGTAATAAAGGAAGATCTCCATCGATACAGAGAGACTTTTAAAACTCAAGAAAGCTAAGGAAGACTTCTATTAACGAGTTATCGATGCTTTTGATCAGAAGGAACTGTGCATGGACTTCATTTATAAGTAAAGGTAAGACCATAATAAGGTTTTTTTTCATGATGGTACCCTTACATCACACTCAAATTTATAAGCGCAGGCTTAAATTTACCGCATGCCTATGGTAAACGCCGGAGTGAGACGAGGTTTTAAGTTAATTAACGCCCCGGTGGCAATTCAAGGAAATATGTTATCCAACATTGGAACAACATTTGTGAGTCAGAAAATATGAAAATCATAATAGTTCCCGATAAAAAATTTTTATTTATCTTGAAACTCACTGTATCAAATTGTAAGTAAACATTTTTTGTGTGTGCAAAATTCAAGTAAGGAACACAGCCAGATTGGTGGCACAACTAGAAATAATATTACAAATGTATTAAAGTTATTTGAAAGTCTACAATCTTTGAAAACAGCTTGTAAATCAGTGTTTTTCAACCTTTTTTGGGCCACGGCACATTTTTTTCATAAAAAAAAAAATAGGCACACCACCAACAGAAAATGTTAAAAAAAGAAACTCCAGCAGGTTGTCGTGCCTTATTTTGAGTTTGTTGTCGTGTTCTGCGTGTCGTGCTTTAGTTTCTGTCTTGCGCTGTTATTTTCCTGTTTTGTTGGTGTTTTCCTGTAGCAGCTCCACGCCTTCCTTTGAGTGCTCTTGGCCACACCTGCTTTGTTTTGGCAATCAAGACTATTTAAGTTGTGCGTACGCTATCCTTCTTTGTGGGGACATTGTTGATTGTCATGTCATGTACGGATCTACTTTGTGGACGCCGTCTCTGCTCTACACTCTGTAAGTTTTTGCTGTCGTCCAGCATTCTGTTTTTGCTTACTTTGTAGCAAGCTCAGTTTTACTTTTGTTTTCCATAGCCATTCCTATGCTTCAGTGCCATTTCCAAGCGGGACTTGCCTTTTGTTCTTTTTTGGTTTGCGCGTTACACACCTTTTTACCTGCACCCTGCCTCCCGCTGTGCTCTGCATGCTGGGATCACAACAAACCATCCTCAACGTGTTCCGACTTCAACAAATCAATGAACTACCTGCTGCTTTGACTGATATGGAGTATCACATGCTTACCCTGCTGAGCTCTGCACAGCACAGGCACTACAAAACGGGACATTATTATAATTATTGATTTGCAAAAAATATTTTTTGAAAGTTGCATAAAGACAATATCTCACGGCACACGAGTGGTTGAAAAACACTTGTAAATTATTATTAGTTGTATGTTTTATACACTATAAAAGCTTTGTGGTTATCTTTGTCAATATTTTTAGATGCCACTGTCCAATAAGGAAAAATCACAGTTGGCTAGGGTATATACCAATATTTTGGTACCGGTACCAAAATGCTTGCCTATTGTAGATTCATTCTTCCCAGTCTGGTGCAGGTCTACAATTCTTTTCCTGGTGTCCTTCGACAGCTCTTAGGTATTGGCCATAGTAGAGTTTGGAGTCTGACTGTTTGAGGCAGTGGACAGGTGTCTTTTATACAGAGAACGAGTTCAAACAGGTTCCATTAATACAGGTAACGAATGGAGGACAGAAGAGCTTCTTAAAGAAGAAGTTACAGGTCTTTGAGAGACAGAGATCTTCCTTGTTTGAAGTGACCAAATATTTATTTTCCACCATAATTTACAAATAAATTCTTTAAAATTCCTACAATGTGAATTTGTGGATTTTTTTTCCACATTCTGTCTCTCACAGTTGAAGTGTACCTATGATGAAAATTACAGACCTCTGTCATCATTTTAAGTGGGAGACCTCGCACAATCGCTGGCTGACTAAATACTTTTTTGCCCCACTGTAATTCACTTCTAAAACAACTGTCTGGCAACATGATCATTATAGAAGCAACGCTCTGGATATCAAACACATGGCATAGAAAAGCTAAACATGAGAGAAAAGTCATGAGAAAGGTCTAGAACAAGGGTCACCAACCTTTTTGAAACCAAGAGCTACTTCTTGAGTACTGATTAATGCGAAGGGCTACCAGTTTGATACACACTTAAATAAATTGCCAGAAATAACCAATTTGCTCAATTTACCTTTAATAGATAAATCTATTTACATAAAAAATGGGTATTTCTGTCTGTCATTCCGTCGTACATTTTCCTTCTATGGAAGTTTTTTTTGTAGAGAATAAATGATGAAAAAAACACTTAATTGAACGGTTTAAAAGAGGAGAAAACATGAAAAAAATTAAAATAAAATTTTGAAACATAGCTTATCTTCAATTTCGACTCTTTAAAATAAAATAAAAATCAACCAAAAAATATGAAGTTAAAAACTAACTAATTCGTATCTTTTTGAAAAAATTAAAAAAATAATTTATGGAACATCATTAGTATTTTTTCCTGATTAAGATTAATTTTAAAATGTTGATGACATGTTTCGAATAGGTTAAAATCCAATCTGCACTTTGTTAGAATATATAACAAATTGGACCAAGCTATATTTCTAACAAAGACAAATCATTATTTCTTCTAGATTTTCCAGAACAAAAAATTTAAAAGAAATTAAAAAATACTTTGAAACAAGATTTAAATTTGATTCTACAGATTTTCTAGATTTGCCAGAATATTTTTTTTGAATTTTAAACATAATAAGTTTGAAAAAATATTTCACAAATATTCTTTGTCGAAAAAACAGAAGCCAAAATGAAGAATCAAATTAAAGTGTATTTATTATTCTTTACAATAAAAAATACATTTACTTGAACATTGATTTAAATTGTCAGGAGAGAAGAGGAAGGAATTTAAAAGGTAAAAAGGTATATGTGTTTAAAAATCCTAAAATCATTTTTAAGGTTGTATTTTTTTCTCTAAAATTGTCTTTCTGAAAGTTATAAGAAGCAAAGTAAAAAAAATTATGAATTTATTTAAACAAGTGAAGACCAAGTCCTTAAAATATTTTCTGGGATTTTCAAATTCTATTTGAGTTTTGTCTCTCTTAGAATTAAAAATGTCGAGCAAAGCGAGACCAGCTTGCTAGTAAATAAATACAATTAAAAAAATAGAGGCAGCTCACTGGTAAGTGCTGCTATTTGAGTTATTTTTAGAACAGGCCAGCGGGCGACTCATCTGGTCCTTACGGGCTACCTGGTGCCCACGGGCACCGCGTTGGTGACCCCTGGTCTAGAGCGATTTCGGATATTACATTCCCCAACTAAAGTGGCGCTTAAGAGATACAATAATGGTCAGTCGCCATCGCTCGGTGCCAATGTATGAAAACGGGTAAACAGAAACAATACAAGGGTAGAACCAAATCCATAATAAAATCCAGAAACAGACATTTTTTTTAATTATTTTTTTTTAGGAAACAATAGAGAAGTTGCACCCTCTACCTTGGATTCTAAACCAGATAACGGAGTCATTGAGCCCCGAGATACCTCGGATCCCAATCGACAGGTAAGGAGACTTTGTGATCAATGACCCATTCGTATAGTGTGTTAGTGACACTGCTTCTTCCTTACAGTCCAAGTACACAAGTTAAGCCAATGTATGTTCCTCCTAAAGACCTGAACAAGTTCAGCCCTCACCACTCATCTCTCCAGCAGCTTCCTCAGGACTCCAAAAGTCTAACAGAGTGGTATGTTCATCTTTAACATCTGTGATTAGATTAGGGCTGGGCGATATGGCCTTTTATTAATATCTCGATATTTTTAGGCCATGTCACGATACACCATACTTATCTCCATATTTTGCCTTAGCCTTGAATGAAGACTTGATGCATATAATCACAGCAGTATGACGATTCTATGTGTCTACAATATCAGTCAATCAATCAATGTTTACTTATATAGCCCTAAATCACTAGTGTCTCAAAGGGCTGCACAAACCACAACACAAACCACTACCACATCCTCGGTAGAGCCCACATAAGGGCAAGGAAAACTCACACCCAGTGGGACGTCGGTGACAATGATGACTATGAGAACCTTGGAGAGGACGAAAGCAATGGATGTCGAGCGGGTCTAACATGATACTGTGAAAGTTAAATCCATATTGGATCCAACACAGTCGCGATGGGGTATTCATATGGATATTAACTTCCCCCATTATGATTATATTATCGGCGTGCGTCACTAGATCAGCAACGAACTCTGAGAATTCACTGATAAAGTCCGAATAGGGCCCTGGGGGGCGGTAGATAACAGCCAGGTGTAGAGGCAGCGGTGTGACAGACCTCATAGTAAGCACCTCAAACGATTTATATTTATTATTTATGTTAGGACTAAGGTTAAAGTTTTCGTTGTATATTAGTGCGGGCCCCCCACCCCTTTTAAGCGGACGGGCAATATGCGCATGTGTAAAGTTAGGAGGACATGCCTCATTTAGCGCAAAAAAGTCGTTTGGTTTAAGCCAGGTTTCGCTGAGACCGATGACGTTAAGATTGTTGTCTCTGATGATATCATTAACTAACAACGTTTTGGGAGACAATGATCTTATGTTTAATAAATAAAGTCCTACTGAAACCCACTACTACCCACCACGCAGTCTGATAGTTTATACATTAAAGATGAAATATTAACATTGCAACACATGCCAATACGGCCGGTTTAGTTTACCAAATTACAACTTTAAATTTCCAGCGGGGTCATCTCTTTTCATCGCATAATGACACAGTATTCTGGACATCTGTGTTGCTGAATCTTTTGCGATTTGTTCAATTAATAACGGACAAGTCAAAATAAAATAAGAAAAGGGAATCTTTTAGCCTTTAACCACACAAACACACGGTGTTCCCTTGTTTAAAATTCCCGGAGGTGAAGCTTTACTATGGATCAGAGCGGTCAAACGAACATGGTTCCCGACTACATGTCAACCGGCAGTTTTCGGTGAGAAAATTGTGGAAATAATTCGCCTCTAACCAGAGATCAGCGGAGCCAGCGTCCTCCTGCAGCTGCCGTGACTTCTCTCAGACACTGGCGTCAACACACCCGTGGCCACACCCCTCTGACTTTAAGGTACTATTTAACTCACTAAAACACTAGCAACACAATAGGCAGATAAGGGATTTCCCAGAATTTTCCTAGTAAATGTGTCTAAAAATACTGAATCGCTCTCACTGCCTTCGACTTTTTTTTTTCTTTTTTCTAGGCCTTCACTCTAAATTTCCTCATCCACGAATCTTTCATCCTCGCTCAAATTAATGGGGAAATTGTCGCTTTCTTGGTCAGAATAGCTCCAGCTGCTGCTGGCTATGATTGTAAACAATGTGAGGATGTGAGGAGCTCTACAACCCATGACGTCACGCGCACATTGTCCGCTACTTCCGGTAAAGGCAAGGCTTTTTTAATAGCAACCTAAAGTTGCGAACATTATTGTCGATGTTCTCTACTAAATCCTTTCAGCAAAAATATGGCAATATCGTGGAAAGATCAAGTATGACACATAGAATGGACCTGCTATCCCCGTTTAAATAAGAAAATCTCATTTCAGTAGGCCGTTAAAACATTCTTCTTCATACTGCATTAATATACTCTTATTTTAAACTTTCATGCAGAGAGGGAAATCACAAACAAGTCAATTTACCAAAAGTCTATTTATCAAACATTTATTAAGAAGTGGTACAAACATTCATGTAATTTCCAAAACGGAAAGTGTGTTGTGCTTGTAGCGTGAAAGCAAGACAACTTCGTGTATCATTGCACACAAAAACGTGTGCGTCCTTTATTCTTTTAGAACAAAACAGCCTGACTTAAAACACTCAAAAATGGCGGGAACAACAAACCCCCACCTTTGGGAGAATCTCCTGACGGCCACTTAAAGGGGCCGCGCCGAATTACCTGCAACGGAACAACCTTGTCATGTGCCTAATTGAACAGTACAGTGAAACAGAACAACATTGTCATGTGCACACTCGAACAGTACAGTGAATAATAACAATAAGGTCAAGCACTAGGTGTGGCGAATTATGTCCGTAAATCAACCGCTACACACGTCCCCCCAGAATTCGCCCTCACTAAGGAAAATAAACGGTCAATAGACAGGGGCACGAACAGGTCTACCAGACCGGGTGCGCCAGACTGGTACTAACGCCGGAGAGTCAGCAGGGGGAACCGGAATGGAATCTGCACAGTCCAAGGTACCGAGGGATTGCTCAGAAGGATGCAAAAAGTCATTATGAGGCCTAGGCAACGCGGGCGGACGACCCCGGCGTGGGGGTACAGCTGTGGTAACCGGCTGACTAAGATCTAAGTGGGCTGCTTTCAGCCGGTCCACCGTGATCTTTTCAGACCGACCCCCGATATCCAAGAGAAAATGTTTGTCCCCGCTCTCTAGGACGCGAAATGGCCCATTGTAAGGGGGCTGAAAGGGGCCGCGGTGGGCGTCGTGGCGGACAAAAACAAAAGCTGCACCCCTTAAAGAAGTGGGAACATGAGACGGCGTAAGTCCGTGCTGAGAAGTGGGGATGGGGGCAAAACCCTTGGCAGCATCGAGGAGAGCAGCTCGTTGCTCACCAGCGGACCAAGATGCCATCGTGTTAGGAATGAAATCACCCGGCACACGCAGGGGCTGCCCATACACCAACTCTGCCGAGGAAGATTGCAGGTCTTCCTTGGGGGCAGTCCGAAGGCCCAGCATTACCCAAGGGAGTTTGTCTACCCAGGCGCTGTCCTTCAGGGACGCCCTAAGCGCTGCCTTCATGGATCTGTGAAATCGCTCACACATAGCATTGGCCTGTGGGTGATACGCCGTTGTGTGGTGGAGTTTCACTCCCAAGCTCTCGGCCACAGCGGCCCAAAGCTCAGAAGTGAACTGCAAGCCCCGGTCGGATGATATGTCCGACGGGGTACCGAAACGGGCAACCCACGTACCAATGAACGCGCGTGCCACCTCTGCGGAGGTAGTGGACGTCAGAGGTACTGCTTCCGGCCAGCGGGTGGTCCTGTCAACCATCATAAAAAGGTATGTGTAGCTGCGTGAGGATGGAAGAGGGCCGACCAAGTCCACATTGACATGGTCAAAACGGCGCTCCGGAACCGTAAACGGAGCCAGTGGAGCCCGCGTGTGGGAGTGCACCTTTGAGCGCTGGCATGCTACACAGGTGGAAACCCAGTCCCTAACATCTTTCTTTAATCCCCGCCAGACAAATTTTGCAGCTACTAGCCGCTGGGAAGGTTTCCTCCCCGGGTGAGAAAGGCCATGGATGGAGTCAAAACACGCCGCCTCCAACAGGCGGGCACAAGGGGCCGTGGCCGACCGGTAGCGATGTCACAAAGGAGCATAACCCCTGTGTCCTCAAAAGGGACCTCAGACAACCGTAACCCTGTGGTTGCAGCCTTCAGAGCTTTGATGTCAGGGTCGTCGGCCTGGTCAACTGCCATTTGAGCAAAATCGAGCCCGACATGGACAGTGCCAGCGACAACTCGGGAAAAGCAGTCAGCAACGACATTGTTCTTACCAGCAAGGTGCTGGATGTCTGTCGTGAACTCTGAGACGTAGGAAAGGTGCCTCTGTTGCCGAGCCGACCACGGTTCAGCTGTCTTGGCCATCGCGAAAGTGAGCGGTTTGTGGTCCACAAAAGCTGTGAAAGGCCGGCCCTCAAGCAACGAACGGAAATGGCGTATGGCCAGATAGAGGCCGAGGAGCTCACGGTCAAATGTGCTATATTTCCGCTCGCAGGGGCGCAATTGCCTGCTAAAGAAAGCCAAAGGTTGCCAAGTGCCGCCCACCCACTGCTCATGCACTGCACCTACGGCATAGTCTGACGCGTCCGTGGTGATTGCAATGGGAGCATCGGGTAATGGGTGTGCCAGCAGGGTAGCGTTAGCGAGAGCAGACTTGACCCCCACAAAAG
Organism: Nerophis ophidion; assembly: GCF_033978795.1. Lineage (NCBI taxonomy): Eukaryota > Metazoa > Chordata > Actinopteri > Syngnathiformes > Syngnathidae > Nerophis > Nerophis ophidion. The sequence goes on along the minus strand of NC_084630.1, from coordinate 19,370,091 downwards.
CACTGTGCCGCGTGTCAGACCAGTCCACCATGTGCTTGGGAGCAGCTCCTTTAAGAGCATCATACAGCGGCCGCATGAGGTCAGCTGCCCTGGGAATAAAACAATGATAAAAATTTACCATGCCCAGGAACTCCTGGAGAGCCTTAACCGTGAGTGGGCGGGGGAAGTTTGCGATGGCAGCCACCTTTGCTGGGAGGGGAACTGCCCCGCACTCCGTGACACGATGACCGAGGAAGTCGATCACAGACACCCCGAATTGGCACTTAGCCGGGTTAACAATGAGCCCGTGTTGGCTAAGACGCTGAAAAAGAGTCCTAAGGTGGGTCACATGTTCGGCTTGCGAGGTGCTTGCTACCAGGATATCGTCCAAGTAAACAAGCAAAAACGGCAAATCACGTAAGAGTCCATCAACCGCTGGAAAGTCTGTGCGGCGCTCTTAAGGCCAAACGGCATAAGTAAAAATTCAAACAGTCCAAATGGGGTAATTACCGCTGTCTTCGGAATATCAGAGGGGTGGACCGGCACCTGATGATAGCCCCGGACGAGATCTACCTTAGAAAATACAGTTTTACCAGCCAGGTTGGCGGAAAAGTCTTGTATGTGGGGGACCGGGTAACGGTCCGGGGTAGTCGCCTAGTTGAGTCTGCGGTAATCCCCGCACGGCCGCCAACCACACCTCCGGGCTTCTCCACCATCTGGAGGGGCGACGCCCACGGGCTGTCTGAGCGGCGAATTATTCCGAGGCGTTCCATGGTCTCAAATTCAGCTCTAGCAACGGAGAGCTTAGCGGGGTCCAGGCGCCGGGCACGTGCGTGCACAGGGGGGCCCGTGGTGGAGATGTGGTGTTCCACACCATGTTTGGTGGTAGCTGACGAGAACGTGGGCTGCACCAGGGTGGGGAAATCGGCGAGGAGGCGCAGAAAAACGTCTGCGGTGGGTAGCATGCTGGAAAGTCTGAATGAGTCTGTCGCGCTGAGACTGCACTTGTAGGAGCAGAACGTAATTGCATCCACCAAACGCCTGTTTTTAACATCCGCAAAGAGGCCGAAAGCACAGAGAAAATCTTCCCCGATGAGCGGCACTGTCACTTTAGCAGTCACAAAGTTCCAACTGAAACGCTGTCCACCAAAACACACTTCCACGTACCGTATTCCATAAGTGCGGATGGGGCTGCCGTTGGCCGCTTCCATGGGGGGGCCATGAGACTCAGACAGCATGTCCAAGTTTGATGCTGGCAGGACGCTCCTCTGCGCGCCCGTGTCACACAGGAACCAACGTCCAGAGAGGGAGTCTTGGATGAAGAGCAGCCTGCCAGTACTGCCGACACTCATGGCTACTGCTGAGCGCCGGCCCCGGCATTTCCCGGCGGCGGTCCTCGAAAACTGCACGGGGGTCGGCAGCGCCTGGCTTTTGTCCCGAACTTCGCATGGAAAAAACATAGTCCAGAATCCGGTTGCCGCCTGGGGGGCGCTGCTACCGCGGCGGCAGCCGCGATAGTGGGCGAATCTGCCTCAGCCGGTAGAAATGCAGCCACATAGGTCGGTTGGGTGGCTACAAAAACTTTATCCGCTTCCGCAGCTAGTTTGCGGCAGTCCAAAATGGCGGTGTTAGCCAAAGCAGCCCGCACCTGAGAAGGCAGGAGTGTCAGGAAAAGCTGCACGAACAGGAATCCTGGGCTGTGCTCACCCAAGAGGTTTAGCATTTTGTCCATGAGTTCAGAGGGCTTGCAATCGCCAAGCCCCTGCAACGAAAAAAGGCGACGAGCTCGCTCCGCGTCGGTAAGTCCAAATGTCTGTAACAGGTGAGCCTTCAACGTGAGGTACTTGTTCCTCTCCGGTGGGTTCGTAAGGACGCTAGCCACTCTGGACGCCGTCGCGCTCCCGAGGGAGGACACAACATAATGGAACTTAGTGTCGTCTTCGGTGATACTTCGCAGGGTGAACTGTGCCTCGGCCTGGGCAAACTATACAGTCGCGGAAGATTCCCAGAACTCGGGCAGCTTCAGAGGAACTGCATTCGCCGTCATGGTCGAAAAAAAATCCACTGAATTCGTTCAGTGTTGTGCTTGTAGCGTGAAAGCAAGACAACTTCGTGTATCGTTGACACACAAAAACGTGTGCGTCCTTTATTCTTTTAGAACAAAACAGCCTGACTTAAAACACTCAAAAATGGCGGGAACAACAAACCCCCACCTTTGGGAGAATCTCCTGACGGCCACTTAAAGGGGCCGCGCCGAATTACCTGCAACGGAACAACCTTGTCATGTGCCCAATTGAACAGTACAGTGAAACAGAACAACATTGTCATGTGCACACTCGAACAGTACAGTGAATAATAACAATAAGGTCAAGCACTAGGTGTGGCGAATTATGTCCGTAAATCAACCGCTACAAGTGCAAGTTTGTCAGAGACATTTTAAAACAAGCTATGAGTGCACTTTTGTGCATGATGTCACTAAGATGACACATCAAAACAACCCTAAATTAAAGTGCACTTTTTGTACAGAACACCACTACAATAGCTCAAAACAAATAAAGTGCACTTTTGTGCATGATGTCACACAAGTTATTTCAGTAACCGTCAAATAAAAATGAGCTGCATAATAGGAAATCAAATAGTGTATGTCCTTCACTTTGTGGTAGGTTCCTGCGGACATTATCTCCTTCTGTTGTTGACTATTTTTTTCATACAGTGTTGATGTGGAAATGGTTGCTTTGGCATTTTGATGCTGCGGCACCGAACGGAGATGTTGACATGCGGAGTTTCAAGCACTCTTCATTCTCTATTGCAGGGGTCACCAACCTTTTTGAAAGCAAGAGCCACTTCTTGGGTACTGATTAATGCGAAAGGCTACCAGCTTGATACACACTTAAATAAAATGCCAGAAATAGCCAATTTGCTCAATTTACCTTTAACTTTATGTTATTATTAATAATTAATGATATTTATCTTTGGGGAAACACTCATCATCTAAATGATTTCTCACAATAAATATACAATACCCCCTGAAAAATGGGTATTTCTGTCCGTCAATCCGTCATACATTTTTTTTCTTTTACGGAAGGTTTTTTGGAGAGAATAAATGATGAAAAGAACACTTAATTGAACGGTTTAAAAGAGGAGAAAAAAGGGGAAAAAAAATTAAATTTTGAAGCATAGTTATCTTCAATTTCGACTCTTTAAAATTCTAAATTCAACCGAAAAAAAAAAGAGAAAAACTAGCTAGTTCAAATCTTTATGAAAAATTTTTTAAAAATTATTTATGGAACATCATTAGTAATTTTTCTATTTGAGTTTCGTCTCTCTTAGAATTAAAAATGTCGAGCAAAGCGAGACCAGCTTGCCAGTAAATAAATACAATTCAAAAAATAGAGACAGCTCAGTGGTAAGTGCTGCTAATTGAGCTATTTTTAGAACAGGCCAGCGGGAGACTCATCTGGTCCTTACGGGCTACCTGGTGCCCGCGGACACCGCGTTGGTGACCCCTGTTATAGCGGGTGACTTTTCAAATGATGCTACATTAGCAGTGAAGCTACTTTTTGTAGCAACGCTTTTGCCGCATAATTGTTTGAACCCAAACCACCGCCAGACGATGGATCCCGTGCTGTTTTTATTGGGAATTAACTTCTTTCTCTCGTATTACCACCCGCAACGCTAGCATCACAGCTATCGTTACCATGTCGCTACCTGTTTGCTCGGCGGGAGCGTGTGACGTTGCACACGTGACGTATGTAAGAAGGTGCGCTTGTTTTACGTCTCTGTGAGAAGGAGAGACAAGAAAAAGTGAGAAAAGCCTGCAGTGTAATGCCCATGCCTGATTCTAAAGGTCCAAAAGCAAAAGAATCATACAAAACCAAAAACCGGTGAAGTTGTCATGTTGTGTAATTCGTAAATAAAAACAGAATACAATGATTTGCAAATCCTTTTCAAATTATATTCAATTGAATAGACTGCAAAGACAAGATATTTCATGTTCGAAATGAAGAAGTGTTTTTGTTTTTTTCCAATATTCATTAATCTAGAATTCAATGACACAGGGGCATTTTTACCACTGTGTTACATGGCCTTTCCTTTTAACAACATTTGGGAACTGAGGAGACCATTTTTTAAAAAAGCTACTCAGCTGGAATTCTTTCCCATTCTTGCTTGATGTACAGCTTAAGTTGTTCAACAGTCCGGGGTCTCCGTTGTGGTATTTTAGGCTTCATAATGTGCCAAACATTTTCAAAGGGAGACAGGTCTGGACTACAGGCAGGCCTGTCTAGTACCCGCACTCTTTTACTATGAAGCCACGCTGTTGTAACACATGCAGAATATGGCTTGGTATTGTCTTGCCGAAATAAGCAGGGGCGTTCATGAAAAAAAAAAAAAAAATATATATATATATATACATACACATACAAAACATAAGTTGCTCCAAAACATGTATGTGCATTAATGGTGCCTTCACAGATGTGTAAGTTACCCATGCCTTGGTCTGGTGAGATCCTTTAATTTAACCAATGTCTGTTTTTGAAGCAGTACCGTTTAAGGGTTTTAAAGGTCACGGGAATTCAATGTTGGTTTTCGGCCTTGCCCCTTACGTGCAGATTACCTGAACCTTTTGATGATATTACAGACCGTAAATGGTGAAATCCCTAACATCCTTGCAATAGCTGGTTGAGAAATGTTGTTCTTAAACTGTTCTACAATTTCCTCAGCCATTTGTTCACAAAGTGGTGACCCTCGCCCCATCCTTGTTTGTGAACGACTGAGCATTTCATGGAAGCTGCTTTTATACCCAATCATGGCACCTACCTGTTCCCAATTAGCCTGTTCACCTGTGGGATGTTCCAAATAAGTGTCTGATGAGCATTCCTTAACTTTCTCAGTCTTTTTTGCCACTTGTGCCAGCTTTTTTTAACACATGTTGCAGGGATCAAATTCCAAATGAGCTAATATTTGCAAAAAAATAATAAAGTTTACCAGTTCTAACTTCAAGTATCTTGTCTTTGTAATCTATTCAATTGAAAGTAAGTTGAAAAAGATTTGCAACTCATTGTATTCTGTTTTTAGTTACTATTTACACATCGTGCGAACTTAATTGGTTTTGGGTTTTGTACGTAAAAAACCTTGTTTTAAAATTAACATAATATGGGCGGTATAGCTCGGTTGGTAGAGCGGCCCTGCCAGCAACTTGAGGGTTGCAGGTTCGATACCTGCTTCCGCCATCCTAGTCACTGCCGTTGTGTCCCTGGGCAAGACACTTTACCCACCTGCTCCCAGTGCCACCCACACTGGTTTAAATGTAACTTAGATATTGTGTTTCACTGTGTAAAGCGCTTTGAGTCACTAGAGAAAAAGCGCTATATAAAGAAAATTCACTTCACTTCACTTCATAAAAAAAATGTACTGATTGGAATAAAGTTTTAGCGGATATGCTTCATTCAGTGTAATGACAGTAGAGTAAACATGACTTCAATTTTGGCGATAATAGTCCCATTTTTTAATCTAAAGCGTTTGTAATTATTATACTTGCTGCACATCAGCCGTTTGATCAGTGGCGGGCCGTGCGGTTCTCATGTAGGCCTTTAGTCATGTCCTATTCAGTTCCACTTCACCTCTCAAAATACCCTAATTGATATCACCAGATGGACACGGCTGGAGATACTATACAGAAACACACTTGAACAGTACCATGTATTGAATCACCTCAACAGTGTACAAAATGGTCTATTTTTTGGTGCGTTTAACATTCAATAAAGCCGCTTCAGCAATTAAAAGGTCAAAATTAAAACAATTGTATAAAATAAATGAAACATGAAAAAATAAAGAAAAATCTTTGAACTAACAATTTGTAGCATCCGTATAAGCCAGTGGTACCGCTCACAGTTGGTTGATTCGTGTGAGAGTGGCGGGCAAACCATTTCATCGCCCAGATAGCTCTCGGTGTCGGCCGACCTCTTCTCACAAGATGTAGTTTCTCTTAAGTATCCTTCTTGAAAATGGCCTTGCAAATATATATCTGCCACCTAATCAACATGTTGCTCTCCTTCTTTATGAGTACCGGTGAGTTTTCTGTGGCTTTCTATGGCTCCGGGACCGCTTCCTGTTTTTGCAACTTGTGATTGGATACTCACTTGGGACTCCCAAGTGAGTATCCAATCATAGGATGCGTAAATGTCAGGCCCAGCTAGAAGGCCTTACTGACAACAACTCGTGATCTGATTGGCTATTGGCAATTATCCATCAACTGTATGTGTCCATTCACTTACAGTACAGAGTGTATTGTTGATTCTGAAAGCCCTTGGCAGATTTGGTACAGCATGGCAACATAAACTAGCTGAATTCTGATTAGATACAAACTGTAACCTAAAAACAACAGCACTGGAAGGAGCATACTATGATATGAAGAGAATATGAATAATTTTAGATATTTAGGGAAAGCCAATTCAAAATTAATTTGATCTTTAATTATGATCATGATTTCTGGTTATGTTAGGCCAGCAGAGAAGGCCTTGCTGGCCTTGACGGCACACCACCGCGTTTGATGATGTGCATCGTAAGGAAACAGAAAGTACTGCATTTAGCATCCTTTCAATGAACATTTCCAGTACCCATATCCTTGCATCGTGGTTTCAAATGATCAGCGGAGTTGACAATTGCCATACCGCTGACCTATGACCCTGGAATTTGGCAAACTGACAAATAATTTCATCTTTAGCGATGGCCAAGTACAGAGAAGGAAGCCCATCACCAGAACTCAGAGTGCCCCTCATAGACGTCTTGAAAAGAGAATGAAGAGGCACACAAGTACTGAAGCTCTGCCCACTGCCAACCATCAACAAGACTTGGAAACAAGGCAGCCTCTTATCTCGTCACCAAAATCTGTGAGTATGAAGAAAACCGTGTGGCTTGAACTGAAGGGTCATGTGATGCTAACGCATGTCAAACTTTAACTTCACACAGGCTCAGACTACTGTTCTTTGTCTTGTATAATGTCCTACTTGTTGACAAACGGTCAAGAATGATTAGGTGTTGGCTTGGTGTTGTGTAACCGTTACAAAATGTCAACAGTCAGCCAAAAACTAACTAAATTCAACTTATCCAAACAGTCATTGTCCTGGTTTGAGTCATATCTAAACAATGTGTCACCATTAATAATGAGAGATCTTCCTTCCGCAAAATTGAAACAGGGATACCTCAGGGTAGTGTCTTGGGACCGATACTATTCAGTCTGTTCTTTGTCTTCTATATAATGTCATACTTGTTGATAAATGGTCAAGAATGATTAGGTGTTGGCTTGCTGTTGTGTAACCGTTACAAAATGTCAACAGTCAGCCAAAAACTAACTAATTTTAACTTATCCAACCAGTCATTGTCCTGGTTTGAACAATGTGTCACCATTAATAATGACAGATCTTCCTTCCGCAAAATTGAAACAGGGATACCTCAGGGTAGTGTCTTGGGACCGATACTATTCAGTCTATACATCAATGACCTAGCAGATGTATGCACAGATATAGATTTACAAATCTATGCAGATGACACAGTCGTATGTACATCTGCTAAGACCTGTACTCTAGTTGCTGAAAAGCTAAATGCTAAATTAGACGAAATAGCATCTTGGCTGGCATCATCCTGCTTAACCCGGAACGCTAAAAAGACTAACTCTGTCTGCTTCTCAATAAAAAAGCAACCTCAAACAAACCTGAATATAAAAATTAATGATGAGGTCATTGAACAAGGACCTGAAGTCAAATATTTGGGCGTAATCATAGACTATCAGCTGAATTTTAAAAGTCACATTAAGAAAATGTGTAAAACCCTGAAGGCCAACCTAGGCTGTTTTAAGATTATAAGAAACTGCTTAACTCTCAGCTGTGCTTTTACTTTTATGAATTCAATGATTCTTTCACACATATCTTATGGCTTAACTACATGGTCCCAGGCACACCAGTCATCAGTCAAGACCATTGAGTGTCTTTATAACAGCGCCTTGAAAGTCCTCGACAAGAAGAGTATACCATATCATCATTGCCAAATTTTAACCAAATACAATATTTTAGGTTTTACCAATTTTATTTTGTTACATACAATCAAACCGGTTTTTAAATGCTTGGATAACTCTGCTCCCCAATTGCTCTGCAATAGAGATGCGCGGTTTGCGGTCTCATCCGCGGAGTCCGCGGATCAACCGCGGGTCGGGCGGTTGACATGATGAAAAAATAGATTTTATTTAGATTCGGGCGGGTGGCGGTTGAATCATCCAGAAATATTTGCTCTACATGGTTCTGGGATCGGTATACTTTACCATTCAAAGAGCCATTTAAGACCTGTGTCACAAAGCGAAGAAGACAATAGGAGACGCTAATATTCTCTTGAATGACTGCCAGCAGTCACCTAGTTAATAAGTACTAGGGCGTGCTATGAAACCATTGGCTTTGTCGCCTTCTACAACATGTACGATCTGCTTGTCAGTCCAGCATCTTATTGTGAGTGGCTTCCGCGGCAACACACGCACACGACTGCAAGGCATACTGGGTGACACAGAGTACACTGATGGTTGTGATATAAACAATTTTAACACGCTTAGTAATATGCGCCACGCTGTGAAACCACACCAATTAAGAACGACAAAAACATTTCGGGAGAACATCCTCTCAGTAACACAACATAAACGCAACACAACAAATACCCAGAATCCTTTGTATTCATGACACTTCCTGACTATTTTATACACCCCGCTAGCAGCAAACCCTTCCCATCCCCATGCGTCGGTAAGGTGGGCGGGGTTGGGGGCGCGGGGGTGTAAAATATATTCAGGAAGTGTCACGGATACAAAGGATTGTGGGTATTGGTTGTGTTGCGTTTATGTTGTGTTACTGTGAGGATGTTCTCCCGAAATGTGTTTGTCAATCTTGTATTGTGTGGCTTCACAGCATGGCACATATAAACAAGTGTTAAAGTTGTTTATATCACAACCATCAGTGTACTCTGTATCACCCAGTATGCCTTTCAATCTTGAACGTGTAATTGGGGAAGCTGCACACAACATGTTGCCGGACCACCAATTGGTTCATACATGTTGTTGAAGGTGTCTAAGGCAATGGCTTCACAGCACGCCCATATTCTTGACATCAGGATGAACGCAATTGGATAGTCGCGAGGACGTTATCGGCTCCAATTGACTGCATTAATCTGTGAAACAGGTTTAAATAGCTCTGTGAGTGGTAAAGGTGGCCGACCTTTGATGTATTTCAGCGGGCGGTTGGCGGGCGGGTACGGTCCTGATAAAATGTTGTTTCGGGTGGATGGCGGGTGGATGACGACTTTGGTGATGCGGTTGTGGATGATATACTTGCCTATCCGCGCATCTGTACTCTGCAAGGCAATGACAAGACTGCAAAGTGGTAGCAATGTCCAGAGCACCAGAGCAATGTCAAAAGGCAACTGTTGCGTTCCATTCTGTAGAACAGGGGTGGGGAACCTATGGCTCGGGAGCCAGATGTGGCTCTTTTGATGACTGCATCTGGCTCTCAGATATATCTGAGCTGGCATTGCTTAACACGATAAATAATGAATAATTCCACTTGTAATCACAGTGTTAAAAATAATGTTCAAAATATAAAACATTCTCATGTATTTTTAATCCATCCATCCGTTTCTACCGCACCTGTTCAAGAAGTTGCGTTAATGGTAAGAAGTTATTTATTTATTGTAGGTTAGTGTGGGGCTTGCCCTCCTGGGGGTTCTTCAGACCACCAAGCACTGACATGAGAGCCTGTTTCAGGGTTACAATATTGTTTTATTTTTCAATAAGTCTCTCGGTTGCTTTCCAGCAATTGTCTTTTTCTCTTTCGTTTCGTTTGGCTCCAGCCCCAACCCTGTCTCTCCTCCTGGCTGCTGCTTATAACAGAGCGACAGGTGATTAGATAACAAGGCCCAGGTGGGCCGTCTACGCACCTGTCGCTGATTTAGAGGCCGGTCCTGGCACACCCCAGTTCACTGCAGGCCCACAGGCCACGCCCCCTCCACAGTTAGCTTTAGAATAACGATGTTATTACAAAGAATAAGAGACCTATTATACTCTACAAATGTTGGTCTTACTTAATAATGCATGTGTTTAGTTGTGTTCAGTGTTAAAAAAAATGTTATATGGCTCTTACGGAAATACATTTTAAAATATTTGGCTTTTTGGCTCTCTCAGCCAAAAAGGTTCCCGACCCCTTGCCGTAGAACATCTTTGGCCCAGACTGCCTTTTCACAAGTATGGAACTCTTTACCTGACACTTTTGAAAAGTGTATCTGCACTTTCAAAAAACAAACAACATTATGGCTAGTTGAGCAGCAATCGTGTTCCCATGTTTAATTTTTACAGATTTTTGCTAATTGGTTTTTATCTAGTTTGCACTTTGTCTGTATTATTTCTATTATCATTACTATCGACTAATGTTTGCCTTATTAATTTTATTTTCCTGTTTTAATGATGTTGGATCTGTGTTGTTGTTGTTGTAAATTAGCTTTGGCTCCAAACACTATGATGCATACACTGGATAACTGTTTCAGATGTCCATGTTTTTTGTATCTGTCCATATTTCAAATAAACCTTAATAATAATTAAAAATACACTTATACTGTATACATTAAAACACATTCGGGATTGGATAATATGCCTCTTAACTCTAAAACTGGAGCAATTATAAAACAGTATTTTCTCTTTATTAGAATGAGCCAAACAAGGCCTGTGCACCAGTTCCCTGGATTAAAGACATCCAGAGGGGGGACCCCAGTGAGATGAAACCTGAGCAGGAAGGGCTCAGCTTACTGGATCAAGTAGGTCACAATCATGATCAACCATTAAGAACTCACCATACAGAATAGATCTTTAACCTTGACCATACCTTAGCATACCCAAGAATTGTCGGAGCTCCGGCTGGGAGTAGACCAGGTAACTGAGCGTGAGCTGGAAATGGCAAAGCGACTGGAGGACTTCATTGTCCAAAGTCTGGACCAGAATGCAATGCTGGAGGCTGAAGTGAGAGAGCTCCGGAATCTGCTGAGCGTGAGAGAGGAGCAGCTTTGCAGCACCACCTTCAGGTATAAAACATGTTTCAAATGTTCAAAACAGCACGTATGTACCATCTTGTGCCTTGAAGCTATTGGATGACTGCCACAGTTGTAAACAAAGGGCTCTATATAAAATAAATACAGGAAAGTATTTTTAAAAAACAACAACAATGTGGTCAAAATATAAAGCATTTTCTACCGCGTGTCCCTTTCGCGTGTGGTGCTGGAGCCTATCTCAGCTGCATTCGTGTGGAAGTCACTACCTCATCACAGGGCCATCACGGACAGACAGACAACAGCAGAAGTGGTTAGTAACGCGCTACATTTATTCCGTTACATCTACTTGAGTAACTTTTGGGATAAATTGTACTTCTAAGAATAGTTTTTATGCAACATACTTTTACTTTTACTTGAGTATATTTATAAAGAAGAAACGCTACTTTTACTCCGCTCCATTTATCTACAATCAGCTCGTTACTCGCTACTTTTTTTTTTTATCGATCTGTTAATGCACGCTTTGTTTGTTTTGATTTTGTCAGACACGCATTCAAAGTAGAAACTACGCATGCCTGCGTTTCACCAATGAAATGCAGTCACTGGTGAGGCTGGACCAATCAAACAAAACCAGGCGGTCACGTGACCGTCACACGTCGAATCCGACCTAAAAAGTTGAAAAACTTATTGGGGTGTTACCATTTAGTTGTCAATTGTGCAGAATATGTACTGTACTGTGCAATCTACTAATAAAAGTTTCAATCAATCAATCAAACGTGTAAAGGATAAAATACACTTTTTATTTCAACCGTACTTCCTGTCACAAGCGTAAAGACTGATCGCACACAGTTCCTGTCTTCACAATAAAAGCGCCGCTCCAACGCGCCTGCGCTAACAAAATAATAGTCTCCGAAAGCCAGCGCAAACAAGCTAGCAAGCTACGGAGTTTGCCGCCAATGTATTTCTTGTAAAGTGTATAAAAACAAATATGGAAGCTGGACTAATAAGATGCCAAAAACCAACAACTTTCATGTGGTATTAGACAGAAAGGAGGAACTTTTTTTCTCCTCCATTTGAAAAGGTGGACGTTATCAGCAATGCTGTCTGATTCCAATCAATGCAAGTCATCAGAATCAGGTAATACACCAACTTATATTCTTGTCTTCATGAAAGATAGGAATCTATATGTTAAACATGCTTTTATATTCATTAAAACACCTTTAACATGTAAACAAAAACGGCAAAATAAAAAACTATAAATTATATACTGTGTGTGTATGTATATATGAGGTAGATCACCTCGACTTGGTCATTTACTAAGTAATTGATTAACGCTGAAAAACTTATTGGGGTGTTACCATTTAGTGGTCAATTGTAGGGAATATGTACTGTACTGTGCAATCTACTAATACAACTTTCAATCAATCAATCAATCAATCAATAAATGCCTACTGAGCCTATGGTGCTGTTAAGTTATTGTGGCTCAATTTGCCTTAATTTTTTTATTATTTTATTTTTTGCTTAAGAGATATTCCTGGCTATGAATTTGCTCGTTGCTATTTTTATGTTTTTGTGCATTATCTGTTTCCGTAATCATTAAACAAACAGGTTACTCATCAGTTACTCAGTACTTGAGTAGTTTTTTTCACAACATACTTTTTACTTTTACTCAAGTAAATATTTGGGTGACTACTCCTTACTTTTACTTGAGTAATACATCTCTAAAGTAACAGTACTCTTACTTGAGTACAATTTCTGGCTACTCTACCCACTTCTGGACAACAGTCACACTCACATTCACACACTAGGGACCATTTAGTGTTGCCAATCAGTTACATAAACTACAATAAAACATAATAAAACAGTCAAAGTCAATTCAAATGAGTTCAAAGTCTAATTCTGGCTGAAAGGTGTGTGTGCAATAATTGACACGTGTCACCTTTAAAGTTTCTATTTGACTATGTAGCTGAAAGGTGGTTGCAAGTCACACCCGGAATGTGGTATTGTATATACTGTACATTATAGTACTATTTATATACACACACACACAATACAGGCCAAAATTTTGGACACACATCCTCATTTCAATGGTCTGAAAAAACACTTTAAGACCAATGTCTTGATAAAATATATCACTCTTGAATCAACATTGTAGTTAATACTATGATTAATGTTAATTACAAATCAAACATGAGAAATAAATAATAATAGAAGTACAATTGTTTGTATATATTGTATATATAATTAGTGCAATACACAGGGATATTTCACATGCCTGTACTGTGTATAAAATTGAACTACGTTCATGTTTATAATGTTGTTTATAATGTGTATTTATAATAAGTTGTGCAAAGGACATTTTATAATTTTCTGAAGTTTATTTTGTACTTGAAATTGTTTATAGGGTTAGGCGCAATAAGTGTTTAACTTCAGCCTAAACCCTTTCGGTCTGCGACATTTTTTTATTTTCAATCTAGGAATGTACAACTTTTTATTTTCAATCTATGAATGTACAACTGTTTGTTTGCTTTGTTGACCATTGACCGAAGAACAATAAACAATGTGTTTTCTTTGTTTTCATGACTATTTACATTGTAGATCGTCACTGAAGGCATCTAAACGATGACACCTGTGAAGTGAAAACCATTTCAGGTGACTACCTCCTTTAAAGGGGGTAGATCCATCCATCCAACCATCTTCTTCCGCTTATCCGAGGTCGGGTCGCGGGGGCAGCAGCCTAAGCAGTGAAGCCCAGACTTCCCTCTCCCCAGCCACTTCGTTTAGCTCCTCCCGGGGGATCCCGAGGCGTTCCCAGGCCAGCCGGGAGACATAGTCTTCCCAACGTGTCCTGGGTCTTACCCGTGGCCTCCTACTGGTCGGACGTGCCCGAAACACCTCCCTAGGGAGGCGTTCGGGTGGCATCCTGACCAGATGCCCGAACAACCTCATCTGGCTCGTCTCCATGTGGAGGAACAGCGGCTTTACTTTGAGCTCCAGAGCTTCTCACCCTATCTCTAAGGGAGAGCACCGCCACCTGGCGGAGGAAACTCACTCCGGCCGCTTGTACCCGTGATATTGTTCTTTCGGTCAAGAACCCAAGCTCGTAGGTGAGGATAGGAACGTAGATGGACCGGTAAATTGAGAGCTTTGCCTTCCAGCTCAGCTCCTTCTTCACCACAACGGATCGATACAGCGTCCGCATTACTGAAGTCGCCGCACCGATCCGCCTGTCGATCTCACGATCCACTCTTCCCTCACTCGTGAACAAGACCCCTAAGTACTTGAACTCCTCCACTTGGGGCAGAGTCTCCTCCCCAACCCGGAGATGGCAGTCCAACCTTTTCCGGGTGAGAACCATGGACTCGGACTCGGAGGTGCTGATTCTCATCCCAGTCGCTTCACACTCGGCTGCGAACCGATCCAGTGAGAGCTGTAGATCTTGGCCAGATGAAGCCATCAGGACCACATCATCTGCAAAAAGCAGAGACCTAATCCTGCAGCCACCAAACCAGAACCCCTCAACGCCTTGACTGCGCCTAAAAATTCTGTCCATAAAAGTTATGAGCAGAATGGGTGACAAAGGGCAGCCTTGGCGGAGTCCAACCTTCACTGGAAACGTGTCTGACCTACTGCCGGCATTGCGGCAGACTACCTCCTTCAAAGGAAAGGGTGTCTATTTTGAAGAAACTAGAATATAAAACATGTTTTCAGTTATTTCACCTTTTTTTTGTTGAGTACATAACTCCACATGTGTCCATTCATAGTTTTGATGCCTTCAGTGACAATCTACAATGTAAATAGTCATGAAAATAAAAAAAACGCATTGAATGACAAGGTGTGTCCAAATGTTTGGCCTGTACTTTATGTATATGTACCATATATATATATGTATAGGCAGAGTCACCGTGTAATACTCTTCCATATCAGTAGGTGGCAGCAGGTAGCTAATTGCTTTGTGGATGTCGGAAACAGCGGCAGGCAGTGTGCAGGTAAAAAGATATCTAATGCTTAAACCAAAATTAAACAAAAGGTGAATGTCCCTAAGAAAAGGCATTGAAGCTTTGCAGAACAAAACTAAAACTGAACTGGCTACAAACTGAAATATTCTTGACTGCTAAAAGAAAGCAGGTGTGGGGAATAGCGGCCAAGGAAGATATGAAACTGCTACAGGAAAATACCAAAAAAAGAGAAAAAGCCACCAAAATAAGAACTAAAGCACTACACAGGAAAAGAGCAAAAAAAAACCAAACTCCAAATAAATCAGGGTGTGATGTGTCAAGTGGTGACAGTACACCTACTTTGAGACAAGAGCTATATTGATGCATGCTTGCTTATGCTTTAAAGTCATATCCAACAATTGCAACATTTTATTGGCCGCTGAGCTTCAGTTTTTCATGACTTCTGCTGGCGGTGTGCCTCCGCATTTTTTCCATGAAAAAAAAATGTGCCTTGGCTCAAAAAAGGTTGAAAAACACTGGGTTATGGTACTAAGTTATTGTAGTACATCACATATTCACAGTTTCACACTTAAACATGTCCGAAAAGGAGTAGGAAAAAAGCGAGCTTATTTAAAGGCCTACTGAAACCCACTACTAGCAACCATGCAGTCTGATAGTTTATATATCAATGATGAAATATTAACATTGCAACACATGCTAATACGGCCTTTTTTAGTTTACTAAATTGCAATATTAAATTTCATGCCGAAATATCCTGCTGAAAACGTCTCGGTATGATGACGCTTGCGCGTGACGTCAGGGATTGTAGAGGACATTTTGTTCTAGCATCGTTCCCAGCTATCAAGTCGTCTGTTTTTATCGCAAAATTCCACAGTATTCTGGACAACTGTGTTGCTGAATGTTATTGCGATTTGTTCAATGAACAATGGAGACATCAAAGAAGAAAGCTGTAGGTGGGAAGCGGTGTATTGCGGCCGGCTTTAGCAACACAAACACAGCCGGTGTTTCATTGTTTACATTCCCGAAAGATGACAGTCATGCTTTAATATGGAACAGAGATGCCAAGCGAACACGGTTGGATTGGACCACACACACAAAGTACAGTGTTTTATGTGTATTGAAAATTGCAATTTTAAATTTCGCGCCGAAATATCCTGCTTAAACGTCTCGGTATGATGACGCGTGACGTCACGGATTGTAGCGGAAAATTTGTCCTAGCATCGTTCCCAGCTATCAAGTCGTCTGTTTCCATCGCAAAATTCCACAGTATTCTAGACATCTGTGTTGCTGAATCTTTTGCGATTTGTTCAATGAACAATGGAGACATCAAAGAAGAAAGCTGTGGGTGGGAAGCGGTGTATTGCGGCCGGCTTTAGCAACACAAACACAGCCGGTGTTTCATTGTTCACATTCCCGAAAGATGACAGTCAAGCTTTACTATGGAACAGAGATGTCAAGCGAACATGGTTGGATTGGACCACACACACAAAGTACAGTGTATTATGTGTATTAAAAAAAAACATTGTACCATTCTGTATTCTGACGGCGATCTATGTCGTGTGCTACTCCAGCTTCAATATGCGTCCTCCTGACCGTCACCGTCAGCTTCAAAGCGGTATGGCTCTATCCCTTGTAGCGTTTTGTTTTTTCTAGTCCTTCACTCTCACTTTCCTCATCCACGAATCTTTCAATCCTAGCTCAAATTAATAGGGAAATCGTCGTTTTTTTCGGTACGAATCGCTCTCGCTGCTGGTGGCCACGATTGTAAACAATGTTCAGATGTGAGGAGCTCCACAACCCGTGACATCACACGCACATCGTCTGCTACTTCCGGTACAGGCAGGGCTTTTTTATTAGGGACCAAAAGTTGCAAACTTTATTATGGATGTTTTCTACTAAATCCTTTCAGCAAAAATATGGCAATATCGCGAAATTATCAAGTATGACACATAGAATGGACCTGCTATCCCACTGCCACGCCCCCCGTCTGATGGTGCTCTGTCCTCAGCACCACGGACAGAGGCGGTGACCTCCGCTCCTGCAGGCAGCGCCGGCCACACCTCCCTCCACAATGTAATAGCATGGATTTTCAAAATCAGTGCACTCAGGAACTAAAGTACACAGTGGACACAATATTCCTATTAAGTGTACTGATGCAAGTACTGTATTATCTTTGAGACACAGCTCTTGACTATCTCTACCTTTCCCAGGTTGGATGTGATTGAGGAGGAGCGGGAGAATGATGAGCGGAAGATGAATGTCGCCATGGCAGCAGCTGAGCGAATGAATGTATTGGTAAGACACCAAAAAGCAAAGATGAAGTGAAGCAATGAAATAGTCCAGCACAGTGGTACCTCGACTTAAAAGGGCCACAATTTAAGAGCGCTTTGATATAAGAGCGTTCACCCGGCTAATTTTTACACTTTAATCTACAGCAAGGGTCACCAACCTCTTTGAAAGCAAGAGCTACTTCTTGGGTACTGATTAATGCCAAGGGCTACCAGTTTGATACACACTTAAATAAATTGCCAGAAATAGCCAATTTGCTCAATTTACCTTTAATAAATAAACCTATATATATATATATATATATATATATATATATATATATATAAAAATGTACGACGGAATGACAGACAGAAATACCCATTTATATATATATATATATATATATATATATATATATATATATATATATATATATATATATATATATATATAAATGGGTATTTCTGTCTGTCATTCCGTCGTACATTTTTTTTCCTTTTACGGAAGGTTTTTTGTAGAGAATAAATGATGAAAAAAACACTTAATTGAATGGTTTAAAAGAGGAGAAAAAAGGGAAAAAATGAAAATAACATTTTGAAACATAGTTTATCTTCAATTTCGACTCTTTAAAATTCAGAATTCAACCGAAAAAAAGAAAAGAAAAACTAGCTAATAATTTATGGAACATCTTTAGTAATTTTTCCTGATTAGGATTAATTTTAGAATTTTGATGACATGTTTTAAATAGGTTAAAATCCAATCTGCACTTTGTTAGAATACATAACAAATTGGACCAAGCTATATTTCTAACAAAGACAAAGCATTATTTCTTCTAGATTTTCCAGAATGAAATTTTTTTTTAAATTCAAAATACTTTGAAATAAGATTTAAATTTGATTCTACAGATTTTCTAGATTTGCCAGAATAATTTTTGGGAATTTTAATCTTAATAAATTTGAAGAAATATTTCACAAATATTCTTCGTCGAAAAAACAGAAGCTAAAATGAAGAATTAAATTAAAATATATTTATTATTCTTTACAATAAAAATAAAATAAAAATTACTTGAACATCGATTTAAATTGTCAGGAAAGAAGAGGAAGGAATTTAAAAGGTAAAAAGGTATATGTGTTTAAAAATCCTAAAATCATTTTTAAGGTTGTATTTTTTCTCTAAAATTGTCTTTCTGAAAGTTATAAGAAGCAAAGTAAAAAATATAAATGAATTTATTTAAACAAGTGAAGATCAAGTCTTTGAAATATTTTCTTGGATTTTCAAATTCTATTTGAGTTTTGTCTCTCCTAGAATTAAAAATGTCGAGCAAAGTGAGACCAGCTTGCTAGTACATAAATACAATTTTAAAAATAGAGGCAGCTCACTGGTAAGTGCTGCTATTTGAGCTATTTTTAGAACAGGCCAGCGGGCGACTCATCTGGTCCTTATGGGTGATCTGGTGCCCGCGGGCACCGCGTTGGTGACCCCTGCCCTAGATACACTATTGTACTATACTCGACGGCCACTCTACCAACCGGTATAGCTCGGTTGGTAGAGTGGCCGTCCCAGCAACTTGAGGGTTGCAGGTTCGACCCCCGCTTCCGCCATCCTAGTCCCTGCCGTTGTGTCCTTGGGCAAGACACTTTACCCACCTGCTCCCAGTGCCACCCACACTGGTTTAAATGTAAACATTAGATATTGGGTTTCATTATTTAAAGTGCTTTGAGTCACTAGAGAAAAAGCGCTATATAAATATAATTCACTTCACTTCACTACTTAGTATCATTACAGGTGTAGATCCACCCAAAATATTGTATCCATCCATCCCATCCATTTTCCACCGCTTATTCCCTTTGGGGTCGCGGGGGGCACTGGTGCCTATCTCAGCTACAATCGGGCGGAAGGCGGTGTACACCGTGGACAAGCAAAATATTGTAAAATCAGTTATATGTGACACATTTCTGCAAAATTTAATTTCTACCGTCTTTGAGGGATTCAGGTTGCGTGAGTGAGTGAGCTGTGATTTTTTAACTATCCTGTTGATTTGTCTCCGGCATGTTCTCACAGGAGGAGCAGTTCGGAGACTTGTTAAAGGACATCCGTCGGCTCGATGAGGCCTTCAACAAAAACCTGCAAGCTGATGAAAAGCAACTTATTTAGATTTCGTAGCTATGCTTTTTTCCACAATGTTGAGCATGTCCAGTTTGGTTAGATCGACTCGTGTAGATGATTTTACTTGAGTAAAAATCAAGATTAGGCTCAATCCTAAATGGATTAAATACAGCCTGTCCACTTAATGTGTGGTGAGGTTAATGACTTGTTTCTTACATTCTAAATTCTTCTTCTCTAAAGTTGTTCAAGGAGAGGATAATAAGAAGAATACTTTCAAATACTTCCTAATTCCATAAAAAAAAAATAATACTATAAAACAAAAAACAATTCGTGTTGACACTTTTATTTGTATACAAAAAGCCATCCGTCCAGTGCTGACCTGTCACCATACTTGCCAACCCTTCCGGATTTTCCGGGAGACTCCTGAAATTCAGCGCCTCTCCCGAAAACCTACCGGGACAAATTTTCTCCCGAAATTCAGGCGGAGCTGAGTGAGGACGGCCTGTTTTCACATCCGCTTTCCCACAATATAAACAGCGTGTCTGCCCAATGACGTTATAACTGTAGAATGATCGAGGGCGAGTTCTTGGTTTCTTATGTTAGGCAGTTTCATTAACGTCCTCCCACCGCGGTAACAACACACAACAAAAGCAGTCACGTTTACGTCTACCGTAAAGCTGTTCGTCTGCCGTAAACAGCAATGTTGTGACACTCTTAAACAGGACTATACTGCCATCTACTGTACATGCATATGGTTAGAGAAATAGTGACAGAGAATAGAATAAGGATGGACAATTCAACCCTTAACTCAACAATGAGTAGATGAGTGTTATGTGTGTGTATATGTGTAAATCAGGGTTAGGGAACCTATGGCTCGCGAGCCAGATGTGGCTCTTTTGATGACTGCATCTGGCTCTCGGATAAATCTGAGCTGACATCGCTTGACACGATAAGTAATGAATAATTCCACTTGTTAAAAATAACGTTCAAAATATAAAGCATTCTCATGCTTTTTTATGTTCAAGAAGTTGCGATAATGGTAAGAAGTAATTTATTTATTATTGGTTAGTGTGGGGCTTACCTTCCTGGGGGTTCTTCAGACCACCAAGCACCGAACATGAGAGCCTGTTTCAGGGTTACAATATTGTTTTATTTTTCAGTAAGTCTCTCAGTTGATTTCCAGCAGTTGTCTTTTTCTCTTTCGTTCTCGCTCGCGCTCTGGCTCCAGCCCCAACCCCGTCTCTCCTCCTGGCTGCTGCTTATAACAGAGCGACAGGTGATTAGATAACAAGGCCCAGGTGGGCCGTCTACGCACCTGTCGCTGATTTCGAGGCCGGTCCTGGCACACCCTGCTTCGCTGCAGGCCCGCAGACCACGTCCCCTCCACAGTTAGCATCAGAATAACAATGTTATTCCAAAGAATAAGAGACTTATTATACTCTAGAAATGTTGGTCTTACTTCAAAATGCACGCGTTTAGTTGTGTTCAGTGTTAAAAATATATATTATATGGCTCTTACAGAAATACATTTTAAAATATTTGGCTTTCTTGGCTCTCTCAGCCAAAAAGGTTCCCGACCCCTGGTGTAAATAAATGAACACTGAAATTCAAGTATTTCTTTTATATATATATATATATATATATATATATATATATATATATATATATATATATATGTGTATATATATATATATATATATATATATGTGTATATATATATATATATGTGTATATATATATATATATATATATATATGAAATACTTGACTTGGTGAATTGTAGCTGTAAATATACTCCTCCCCTCTTAACCACGCCCCCCCCTCCACACACACACACACACCTTCCGGTCTCAAGGTTGGCAAGTATTCCTGTCACATACATCCAGAATGTATTCACTTTTTACACATTTTGTTGTTACAGATTTATTCCAAAATGGAACAAGTTCTGGTCCTCAATTACATTATGAATTTTTTTATTGTTGTGCATATTATTTAAAACTAAAACATATGATTTTCAGACCCTTTGCCCAATATTTTGTTGATACACTTCTGGCACAAATTACCACCTCAAGTATTTGCGAATATGATGCCACAAGCTTGGCAGACCTATCTTTGGGCAGTTTCGCCGATTCCTCTTAGCAGCACTTGTCATTTTTTATTTTTTTTTGTCCTGTCCAGCTTCTCAGGCAAATTAAATAGTTGATTTAGATGCCCTTATCGGCTGTTCAGATTTACTTTACAAAAGAAAAGTATAGGATACTTCTCTTGTTGCAAGCAGGGGCGTCCATGAAAAAGACGGCGCTTAGATGGCAGCATATGTTGTTCCAAAACCTGTATGTACCTGTGGGGCCTTCACAGATGTGTAAGTTACCCATGCCTTTGGCACTAATGCACCCCCATACCATCACAGTTGCTGGCTTTCGAACTTTGCGTCGATAACAGTCTGGATGGTTCGCTTCCCGTTTGGTCCGAATAACACGATGTTGAATATTTCCAAAAACAATTTGAAATGTGAACTCGTTAGACCACAGAACACTTTTCCACTTTGCATCAGTCCATCTTGGATGATGTCGGGCCATGAGAAGCCGGCGGCGTTTCTGGATGTTGTTGATAAATGGCTTTCGCTTTGCATAGTAGAGCTTTAACTTGCACTTACAGATGTAGCGACCAACTGTATTTAGTGACAGTGGTTTTCTGAAGTGTTCCTGAGCCCATGTGGTGATATCCTTTAGAGATTGATGTAGGTTTTTGATATAGTGCCGTCTGAGAGATCGAAGGTCACGGTCATTC
This sequence comes from Nerophis ophidion, assembly GCF_033978795.1. Taxonomy (NCBI): domain Eukaryota; kingdom Metazoa; phylum Chordata; class Actinopteri; order Syngnathiformes; family Syngnathidae; genus Nerophis; species Nerophis ophidion. Next base: position 19,347,926 of record NC_084630.1, on the reverse strand, counting down.
AATGTTGGTTTCCGGCCATGCCGCTTACGTGGAGTGATTTCTCCAGATTCTCTTAACATTTTGATGATATTATGGTCCATAGATGTTGAAATCCCTTAATTTCTTGCAATTGCACTTTGGTTAGTGCGTCTGCCTCACAATACGAAGGTCCTGCAGTCCTGGGTTCAAATCCAGGCTCGGGATCTTTCTGTGTGGAGTTTGCATGTTCTCCCCGTGACTGCGTGGGTTCCCTCCGGGTACTCCGGCTTCCTCCCACTTCCAAAAGACATGCACCTGGGGATAGGTTGATTGGCAACACTAAATTGGCCCTAGTGTGTGAATGTGAGTGTGAATGTTGTCTGTCTATCTGTGTTGGCCCTGCGATGAGGTGGCGACTTGTCCAGGGTGTACCCTGCCTTCCGCCCGATTGTAGCTGAGATAGGCGCCAGCGCCCCCCGCGACCCCGAAAGGGAATAAGCGGTAGAAAATGGATGGGGATGGATGTTCTTAAACTGTTTGACTATTTGCTCACGCAGTTGTGGACAAAGGGGTGTACCTCGCCCCATCCTTTCTGGGGAAAGACTGTGCATTTTTTGGGAAGCTGTTTTTATACCTAATCATGGCACCCACCTGTTACCAATTAGCCTGCACACCTGTGGGATGTTCCATATAAGTGTTTGATGAGCATTCCTCAACTTTATCAGTATTTATTGCCACCTTTCCCAACTTCTTTGTCACGTGTTGCTGGAATCAAATTCTAAAGGTAATTATTACTTGCAAAAACATCAAATATGTTGTCTTTGTAGCATATTCAACTGAATATTGTCACGCCTCTAAGTTTATGTTTTGGTTTTGGTCAGGTTATGTTTACTTTTTTGGACATTTACTTCTGTTTTGGCACTTCCTGGTTTGTTTTCGTCTTTATGCCAACTAATTAGTTTTCACCTGTCCTCAGCCTAACACCTGTTTTCACTAATTATCATAGCTACTTAAGTCAGTCCTTTTCTTGTCTTCATTCTGGGATCTTCACACACACGCTACCCATGCTGCACCTCCTTCATGCCCTCGTCCATAGTTCCATACTGTGTACGTTTTTGTATTCATGCCATTGTGCTAGTTTTGTTTATAGTTCATTATTATTCATGCAAATCGAGCAATTGTTTTTGTTTCATGTTTGTAGTTTGCAGGATTTATGCTAGTCTTTTGATTAACAGCCTAGTTTTGTACTTCCGCCCTCATGCTAGCCTTTTGTTTGTCTTATTAGTTATAGTGTTGAATAAATAAAAGATGTACTCACAATCACGTCTTCCTCGTGCTAATCATCATCTGCGTCGAAGAAACCACTTTAATCCAAGCCTAGTCTTGACAAATATGGGTTGAAAATTATTTGCAAATCATTGTATTCTTTGTATATTTACATCTAACACAATTTTCCAACTCATATGGAAACGGGGTTTGTATTTATATTATCATTTGGTATGGGGATTAGACAGAGAGACAAAAACAGCAACAGCAAACACAACAATAACAACAACAATAGAGCAACATCAGCAAATACGATATGTACAAATATGACGGTAAAAAGGATAGCAAAGAAGCAGTTAGCGAAATGAATAAAAATACAGAAATGACAATGATCATGACTACACTACAAATGGAGCAATACAAATACCAATAGAAATAGCGCTATTGATAATGAACAATAGCAATAATTTACCTCTATTTTTAACAATACAGTTGTTCAAATGCAACAATAAATATACGTAATGTTAACTAGAGATACAAAAGAATGCAGAAAAATGGAGGGAGGAAAGAGAAGCAACCTATATTAACCTTGTAGATTGTTATGGGAACAATAGGTGGTTAATCTTTGTTAGCAGCACCTGTCAAACTCCATCAGGTTGGACTGGCAGTGTTGTTTTTTTTCCAAGATATTTCTGAGCATTGCTGCATTCATCTTAGTCTAGTCAGGGAGGTGACCAAGAACCCAACAGTCACTCTGTCAGAGCTACAGCATTCTTCTTTGGAGAGAGGAGAACCTTCCAGAAGGACAACCATCTCTGCAGCATGGTGGCCACACGGAAGCAATTTCTTCGTAAAAATGTTTGCCAAAATGCACCAGAAAGGCTTCAGACCATGAGAAACAAAATGATCTGGTCTGATGAGATAAAGATTTGAAGTCTTGGATGACCCTGAGGGATCATGTTTGGAGTAAACATGATCCCTCAGGGTCATCACCAGGTCAATACCATCCTTACAGTGAAGCATGGTGGTGGCAGCATCATGGTGTGGGGATGTTTTTCAGCGGCAGGAACAGAGAGAGTAGTCTAAATGGAGGGGAAGATGAATGCAGTAATGCAAAGAGACTTTGTGGATGAAAACCTGCACCAAAGTGGTCTTGAACTAAGATTGGGAGAACAGTTCAACTCCAAGCACTTAGCCAAGATATCAAAGGAATGGCTCGGGACTACTCTGTAAATGCCCTTAAGTGGCCCAGCCAGAGACCAGACTTGAATCCCATTGAACATCTTTGGAGAGATCTGAAAATGGCTACACACCGACACTTCCCATCCGACCTGATGGAGCTTGACAGGTGCTGCAAAGAGGAATGGGCAAAACTGCCCAAAGATAGGTGTGCCAAGCTTGCGGCATCATACTCAAAAAGACACAAGGCTGTAACTCATACTTGCCAACCTTGAGACCTCCGATTTCGGGAGGTGGGGCGTGGGGGGCGTGGTCTGGGGTGGGGCGGAGGTATGGTTGGGGGCGTGGTTGGGGCGGGGGCGTGTTTAAGAGGGGTGGCGTATAATTCACCAACTCGAATATTTCATATATATATATGAAATACCTGACTTTAAGTGAATTCTAGCTATATATATTTATTTTATTATACATATAAATAAAAGAAATAGTTGAATTTCAGACAGCACCTATCAAATACACAGTAATAAAAACACAGTTGTTCTACTAACTGTACTGTGCTTGCTGGTTACTAAAAAAACAACAACAACACTTACCTTTCGCTATTTGAGTAACCTTTGTTCTGCCATTTGCTCCGAATCTGGGACATCCTTCACGGATTTGTTGTAGACGTCTGCAAATGAGAACGGGATGTTGCTTCCAGCTATCAGCATAGCCTTGCATCTTTGTCTCAGCATAAGATACACCATCAGGTCTCTATTTTGCAAGATGAGCCATAATACTGGGTTGTGAACGATGCTGCGCCGCGGACGCTTTGTGCTTCGCTGACCGTTCATGGCTGAATAGTTCACCGTGTTCAATGGAGAAGTCTGTTCTACAAAATTTACAGGCAACATACCCCTTCCCCTTTGAACTGTCCTGGATAAACTGAAATTCTTGTTTCCAATCGTTCTGGAACTTGCAAGCGTATTTCCTTATTTTGCACGTCGTCGGTGTAATATATTGGCTTGGAGTCAATAACCAGGTGACGTGATGAAGTTACGTCTCTGAACAGACATTCTATTCTATGTACAGTAGATGGCAGTATTGTCCTGTTTAAGAGGGTCACAACATTGAGTCAGGTTCTCATGGAGCTGGTGGGGCGTGGCCTCCAGCTCTGTCTGAATTACGGGAGATTTTCGAGAGAAAATTTGTCCCGGGAGGTTTTCGGGAGAGGCGCTGAATTTCGCGAGTCTCCCGGAAAATCTGGGAGGGTTGGCAAGGATGCTGTAACTGCTGCCAGGGTGCATCAACAAAGTATTGAGCAAAGGCTGTGAATACTTATGTAAATGTGTGTTGTTGTTTTTTAAATAAATCTGCAAAAAATAAAAGTATTTTTTTTTTTCAAATTATCATTATGGGTTATTGTCTGTAAAATTTTGAGGACAAAAATGTGGAAAAAGTGAAGCGCTGTCAATACTTTCTGGATGCACTGTATACAAGTCATTGAAAAGAATAAAGTGTAATATTTAATCATAAATTCTGAAGTTTTAATAGCATTTTAGTGTCCAATTTGCTGAGCGTATTAAAATGTATGTCAATTTAAATAATGTATTCTGTCATGCAAGGTGTTCTCTTTGACATGTGCACACATGAATGTATGTTTGTGGGTAATAAAATGTTTATTTTAATTATATTAACTGTCTTTTTAATATCCAAATCAAAAGTTTTTCCTCCCACTGTCAGTACACTACATGAGCTGTTCTAAGAAGGGCCGTGGCCTAAATCTGTGTTTAACTATAGAGCACTGGTTCTCAAATGGGGGTACGCATACCCCTAGGGATACTTGAAGTTATGCCAAGGGGTACGTGAGATTTTTCAAAAATATTCTAAAAATAGCAACAATTCTGTCAAAGTTATTTGTTGTCGAACCCCAAGATGCAGAGATGGAGGCAGGCATTGGATATGAAGACATTTAATATAAATAATAGGACAAGAACAAACAAAAAGCACACACATGGGCGGAATATCAAACTAAGGGAGCTAGCACTGGAAGCTAGAAAACAAAAAGGAACTTTAGCATGGAAGCTAGAAGATAGCAAACAGAAAAACTGGAAATAACTAATGGCTAACAAGAACAGCTTACCGCTACGACGACCAGGACAAAATGTAGCACGACAGGTAATAGCTGAAAAGAATCACAGACACGACGAGAGCAACATATGGCAACGACAATACAATGATCCAGCAACTGACACATGACAAAGCAGGTACAAATAGGAGCAGGCTGATTGGCAACCGGTGTGGCCAGGTGCCAATCAGCCGCAGCTGAGGAGGAACACAGCACTCAGGGAACAAGACAGGAAGCTGACAAAATAAGAGCACTAGACAGGAACTAAAGACAGGAGATACTAAACACAGAGGAAACAGACAAATGCAGAGGAAAAAACTAAAACATAGACAAACTGTCAGGGGAAAGCCTGACAAATTCAAAAATCCTTTATGAATATAATTATCTAATAATACTTCAACAAAATATGAATGTAAGTTCATAAACTGTGAAAAGAAATGCAAATGTCATGATCCGCCTCCCGGATCTGACATAGTTTTAGTTCTTGAGTCCTTTTGTGTGTTTGGTTTATTTTTGGACTCTTCGGATCCCTTTGTTTGAGGACTTCCTTGTTTGTTTAGTAACCATGGTGATCCTCATTTGTTCCACCTGTCATGCCTTTTACGCACACCTGTGGTAATTGTTTGTTTCTGTATTTAAACCTGCCTCCTCCCTTTGTTCGGTATTGGTTCATCATTTGCTACTTGCAACAGTCACGTTGGTTTCCGTAAGTCTTTGTATTTTTGCTAAGTCTCGTCTTGGCTTACGTTTATTCGGCACACTCATCTTCAACTCTTTGAACTCCATGCTAAATGTAGCATTAGCTTCCCTTCTGTTTGCACCAGCAGGGTTCTTTTATCTTTTTGTACATTTAAATCAGCTCTTACCTGCAATCCTGCCTAGTCCGAGTCCTGCAGCATCTTGGGGTGACAACTCGCAGATCAAAATGTGTCCCAAACGTGACAGAAACAATGCAATATTCAGTGTTGACAGCTAGATTTTTTGTGGACATAATCCATAAATATTGATGTTAAAGGGTACTTTTTTTGCGAAGAAATGTTTAGAATGAAGTTGATGAATCCAGATGGATCTCTATTACAATCCCCAAAGAGGGCACTTTAAGTTGATGATTACTTCTATGTGTGGAAATCTTTATCCATAATTGAATCACTTGTTTATTTTTCAACAAGTTTTTAGTTATTTTTATATCTTTTTTTCCAAATACTTCAAGATAGACCTTGAATATAAATATAATTCACATAATTCATTAGTTGCCAGGTGGTTTGCCTGGCGACTTTATCCACACTTCCTTCATGCCATGCCATGCCTGTTTAATCATTCTGTCCAGTTTCCCTCCTGCCCATGCCACGTAAGTTTTTGTTTTTTTATGTCACAGTTATTGACTTTGGTGTTTTGTCCATCGTCATGCCATAGTGCTAGTTTTTGTTTTCATAGTCAAGTTTGTTCTTTGCCATTGTGTGCGCCTTTTGTTTGTTCCTGTTTTTAGTTATACTGTCAAAATAAAAAGTACCTGTTTTTCATACGCACTTGCTTTTTGATTATGCCTTCTACTTAAGCCTGCCCTTGTTTTTCATTCGTTCTCGGATTCTCTTTTGCTATCCCATGCAACAGGTGATGTCGCTCTTCCCGCATTGTGGTAAAGACTTTTTGTGTTCATTAGCTTTCACGCTATTCTTTTGTTTGCTTGTCCCTAGTTTACATGCCAGCGCTTTTTGTTCCTTCTAGCTCCCATGCTAGTTCGGTTGGTTTGTCTCTAGTGCCTTTGTGCCAGTATTTCTGTTATCAGTTTGTTTTTGCAGGTAGAAATAAATCATCATTCCTACCTTCATGCTGTGTTCCATTCCGCTGCATCCACGAGAAAACAAAACCTCACCACGATGCCAGTTAAGCGTCACAAAATCAGCAATATTTTGCACTGTTATATATTTAATAAATCAGAAACTGATGACATAGTGCTGTATTTTACTTCTTTATCTCTTTTTTTTCAACCAAAAATGCTTTGCTCTGATTAGGGGGTACATGAATTAAAAAAATGTTCACAGGGGGTACATCACTGAAAAAAAGTTGAGAATCACTACCACAGAGGGGTTGCTGGGCTCTGAGCAATCGGGTGGAAGGCAGGGTACACTCTGGACAAGTCGCCATCACAGATAGACAGACAACATTCACACATATTCTAACAAAATGCGGATTGGATGTTAACCTAATTAAAACACATCATCAACATTCTAATATTAATCTTAATCAGGAAAAATGACTAATGATGATCCATAAATTATTTTTTACATTTTTTCAAAAAGATTCGAATTAGCTAGTTTTTCTCTTTTTTTTCGGTTGAATTTTAAAGAGTCGAAATTGAAGATAAACTATGTTTCAAAATTACATTTTAATTTTTTTCCTGTTTTCTCTTCTTTTAAACCGTTCAATTAAGTGTTTTTTTTAATCATCTATTCTCTACAAAAAAAACCTTCCGTAAAAGGAAAAAAAAATGTACGACGGAATGACAGACAAAAATACCCATTTTTTTATGTATATATATATATATATATATATATACTTATTTATTTATTCATTAAAGGTATATTGAGCAAATTGGCTATTTCTGGCAATTTTTTTAAGTGTGTATCAAACTGGTAGCCCTTTGCATTAATCAGTACCCGAGAAGTAGCTCTTGGCTTCAAAAAGGTTGGTGACCCCTGTGCTAGAGAATAGGGAGCACTTACTCCGCATGTCAACACCTCCATTGACACGTCCACACCATCAAAATGCAGAGGCAAACAATTCCAGATCAACGCCATATTAAAAAAAATAGTGATTTCTTTCGTTGTGATTTCCTGCGGGCTTCACGGTGGCAGAGGGGTTAGTGCGTCTGCCTCACAATACGAAGGTCCTGCAGTCCTGGGTTCAAATCCAGGCTCGGGATCTTTCTGTGTGGAGTTCGCATGTTCTCCCCGTGAATGCGTGGGTTCCCTCCGGGTACTCCGGCTTCCTCCCACCTCCAAAGACATGCACCTGGGGATAAGTTGATTGGCAACACTAAATTGGCCCTAGTGTGTGAATGTGAGTGTGAATGTTGTCTGTTTATCTGTGTTGGCCCTGCGATGAGGTGGCGACTTGTCCAGGGTGTACCCCGCCTTCCGCCCGACTAGCTGAGATAGGCGCCAGCGCCCCCCGCGACCCCAAAAGGGAATAAGCGGTAGAAAATGGATGGATGGATGGATGATTTCCTGCATGAAAGTTTAAAAGTAGCATATATTTATGTAGTATGAAGAAGAATGTTTTAATGTAGACACATAGAATCATCATACTGCTGTGATTATATGCATCAAGTTTTCATTCAAGGCTAAGGCAAAATATGGAGATATATATGGTGTATCGCGATATGGCCTAAAAATATTGCGATATTAGAAAAAGGCCATATCGCCCAGCCCTAGTATCATTTAAACTACCGGTAATGTAAAGTATCAAACAACTTGTCTTTTATTATTAAGTAAACAAATATAGGCTCCTAATTTAGGTGCTGACATACGCAGTAACATATTGTGTCATTTTCCATTCTATTATTTTGTCAAAACTATGAAGGACAAGCTGTAAAAAAGTATTATTAATATACTTGTTCATTTACTGTTAAAGGCCTACTGAAAGCCACTACTACCCACCACGCAGTCTGATAGTGCTACGACTCGGAGTAAGGAGAGGACCCAGATGCAGAGAAGAAGTTCAAAAAATAAAGCTTTTACTTTGAAACAACTTTTTACCTCCAATGCAAAAAGTTTTTCACAAGAATAATCAAAACAATTAACTTAAAATCACTCCACAAAAATAAGGAGGAATACTAATCTAAGGAAATTCTAACAAAAAAAAAATTAATAAGAATAAACGAAAAGCGCTCCAACAGGAGGAAAAAACACCAAAACGACCTATATATAAACACTAACTATAAATAACAACAAAAAATCACTCAATCAATGAGGCAATAAATTCAAAATTTGGAAAAACAAAAACTCACCAATTAGGAAGACGAAGGATAACCAAGGACGCTCGAAGGAGGAAAAAGTAAACTCAAAATTACAGCAAAAACTAGGGTAACTAGGAAAACAGGAGCAAGACAAGGAGCTAATCAAGGACATGGACATGGACGCTAGAAAGGCACGATAGACGAGACGATCTGGCAAAGGGAAAACGGAGAAGTGAGCTGAAATAGGATGAGGGAGTGATGGGGAACAGGTGGAAACAATCAGGAATCAGGGATGACGTCAGACTGGTGAAACAAGAGGGTAGCTTTTCAAAATAAAACACATAGACCACAAGACAGAAAAACCAAGACAAGACTTCCCTCACCGCGGTGTGACAGATAGTTTATATATCAATGATGAAATATTAACATTGCAACACATGCCAATACGGCCTTTTTAGTTTACTAAATTACAATTTTAAATTTCCCGGGAGTTTCGTCTTGAAAACGTCGTGTAATGATGACGTGTACGCAGGACGTCACGGGTTTTTAGGAAGTATGAGCGCTGCGCACACACACACAGCTAAAAGTCGTCTGCTTTAACGGCATAATTATACAGTATTTTGGACATCTGTGTTGTTGAATGGATAATGATCTCGGCGTCTTTAGTGGACAAAATGGAGCGAATTTTAGCGATATTACGGAGATGAAAGAAGGCCGTTTTAGTAACGCTTTTAATGTGTGGCTCAAAGGAGAGAGTTGGGTCGAAGATAATACCCAGATTTTTTACCGAGTCGCCTTGTTTTATTATTTGGTTGTGAAATGTTAAAGTTGTATCATTAAATAGAGGTCGGTGTCTAGCAGGACCGATAATCAGCATTTCCGTTTTTTTGGCGTTAAGTTGCAAAAAATTAGCGGACATCCATTGTTTAATTTCATTAAGACACGCTTCCAACTGACTGCAGTGCGGCGTGTTGGTCAGGTTTAGGGGCATGTAGAGTTGGGTGTCATCAGCATGATCAAGTATGACACATAGAATGGACCTGCTATCCCCGTTTGAATAAGAAAATCTCATTTCAGTAGGCCCTTAATATCTGCTTATTTTCTGTTTGAAACATGTTCTATCTACACTTCTGTTAAAATGTAATAATCACTTATTCTTCTGTTGTTTGATACTTTACATTAGTTTTGGATGATACCACAAATTTAGGTATCAATTCCATACCAAGTAGTTACAGGATCACACATTGGTCATATTCAAAGTCCTCATGTGTCCAGGGACATATTTCCTAAGTTTATAAACATAACATGAATTTTGAAAAAAAGATTTTGTGACGATAAAAAATATTGATGTAATCATAGTAGTATCGACGAGATACGCTTTTGTACTTGGCATCATTACAGTGGATGTCAGGAGTAGATCCACCAATGGCGTTTCTTTATATTCAGGCACACTAGCTTTTGTTAGTGGTGAGCTATTGTATCCTGTCAGAAAAATTCTGTGTAAATTATCAAATAAAACCTTGTATTACATTGTGTTCCTGACGAGAAGAAAAAAGGCTAGAGCTTTCCAAGAAGAATGCTGGACTTCCAGGCGGACGGATGGCAGAATCTGCACAAATTCCAGAGGAACTCTTTTAAGTATTTTTACGAACCCTCTTTGATCTATTTTATGGGACTCTCTGTGATCTATTTTATGGGACCTTCTTTGATCCGTTCGGGAACCGAAGGCAATGCTGGTCACGACCCACTTCCTTGAGGAAGCAGCTGTGGGAAGGAGGGGGGTAAAAATTAAATAAAGAACCACGAGAACGATCTTGGGGCAGAGCATGGTGCAGGAACTGTACAGGGTCTCCTCGGATCCGAGTATAAATTTAATTCTGTCTCTGTTTGATTCTTTGCCTTTTTGTCTCGTTCAATAGATGTCAACAGTGTTTGAACCTGATATATCCTCCTACGGTGTGTAGTGAAGCATGTTTAGCTATTCTTCGTCCCGCAGGGATGATACTTGTAAGAAACTTACTTTATTTGTCACCATGGAGGCAAAGATTAGTGATTTTGAAGAAGCTAAAACACTGCCGACTGCAGATGGATATTTGCTGCTAGTTAGCGAGCCATGTCTTAAAACAGGGGTCACCAACGCGTAAGGACCAGATGAGTCGCCCGCTGGCCTGTTCTAAAAATAGCTCAAATAGCAGCACTTACCAGTGAGCTGCCTCTATTTTTTTAATTGTATTCATTTACTAGCAAGCTGGTCTTGCTTTGCTCCACATTTTTTATTCTAAGAGAGACAAAACTCAAATAGAATTTGAAAATCCCAGAAAATATTTTAAAGACTTGGTCTTCACTTGTTTAAATAAATTCATTTATTTTTTTACTTTGCTTCTTATAACTTTCAGAAAGACAATTTTAGAGAAAAAAATACAACTTTAAAAATGATTTTAGGATTTTTAAACACATATACCTTTTTACCTTTTAAATTCCTTCCTCTTCTTTCCTGACAATTTAAATCAATGTTCAAGTACATTTTTTTTTATTGTAAATAATAATAAATACACTTTAATTTAATTCTTCATTTTAGCTTCTGTTTTTTCAACAAAGAATATTTGTGGAATATTTTTTCAAACTTATTATGATCAAAATTAAAAAAAAATATTCTGGCAAATCTAAAAAATCTGTAGAATCAAATTTAAATCTTATTTCAAAGTATTTTGAATTTCTTTCAATTTTTTTGTTCTGGAAAATCTAGAAGAAATAATGATTTGTCTTTGTTAGAAATATAGCTCGGTCCAATTTGTTATATATTCTAACAAAGTGCAGATTGGATTTTAACCTATTTAAAACATGTAATCAAAATTTTAAAATTAATCTTAGTCAGGAAAAATTACTAATGATGTTCCATAAATTCTTTTTAAAATTTTTTCAAAAAGATACGAATTAGTTAGTTTTTAACTTCATATTTTTCGGTTGATTTTTTATTTTATTTTAAAGAGTCGAAATTGAAAATAAACAAAGTTTCAAAATTAAATTTTCATTTTTTTCGTGTTTTCTCCTCTTTTAAACCGTTCAATTAAGTGTTTTTTTCATCATTTATTCTCCACAAAAAACCTTCCGTAAAAGGAAAAAAAATGTACGGCGGAATGACAGACAGAAATACCCATTTTTTTAATGTATATAGATTTATTTATTAAAGGTCAATTGAGCAAATTGGCTATCTCTGGCAATATATTTAAGTGTGTATCAAACTGGTAGCCCTTTGCATTAATCAGTACCCAATAAGTAGCTCTTGGTTTCAAAATGGTTGGTGACCCCTGTTTTAAAGCACCTCTTCCTGAGGGGCGTTTCAGTGTTATACAGTAACTTCATCTTTATTGTTAGTCTTCTCTGCTTTTAAGTACTCCGTGATTGTGCGCTGCCGAAAACGCTCCTCTGCTCATAAAATCAGCAATGTCATGACGTGACGATGCATCGTCATACCCGTTAAAAAAATAATAATAATAAATTGTGAACCGGTACTTTTAAAACATAGTACCATTTTTGATTCATTAGTACATCGTGGTACAACAACCTACAAAAATAACAAAAAAGCCTACTAATATCCTGGAGGGATAGCCTCTCAATAGACAAATATTTTCATTCATTTGATATTATTTTCCATGATGGCCTCAAGCACATTAATAGTCCATACTTTAGAAAACAACAAATATTGGTCTCATCACGCTATTTTTGATCCGATACGACCCTGATTATGATAATATCCGTCTTTGGCTCAATTCGCCGACCTTTAACAGTAAGCCAATGCGTGCACTGTTGATACTGTCTAACTAACTACAGAGGACGTATTTTTGAGTTTGAGTTTATTTTTATTTGGAACATGCAAGCATACAACATGATAAATCACAATTGCCAGTTTCTCTTTTCAACATGTTCGAAAAAAAGAAGGAAGAAGCAGAGCTTATTCAATCCTACCCCTTTGAGGGATGTCTTGTCTTGGGTTTTTCTGTCTTATGGTTTGCATGTTTTAATTTGAAAAGTAACTCTCCTCTCGTTTCAGGTCACTTGCCCTTCCTTTTGTGTCATCAGTCTGACGTCCTCCCTGTTCTCTGATTGTTTTGAGCTGTTCCTTATTACTCTTCATGTGTTTTATAAGCTCACTCCTCCCTTTGTTCTGTGCCAGAGTGTCTCGTTTGTTCGTGCTCTCTAGCGTCCATGCCTTGCCTTGTGTCGTGCTTATGTCCCTTGATCCTGAACCCCTTTGTGAATATTTTGAGTTTTCCTTTCTTGCTCCTCAGCAGAGTGATTTTGATTATTTTGTTATTCAGCCGCAGTGGTAAGTTTCAGTTAAAATGTTTTCATTCATTCCTCAACTTTTTGAGTGACTATTTTTGTTAAAACTTTATTAGATTAGGTAGAGTACAAATGTTCATAGCTGTTGGAGCTTTTTTTGTTAAATACTTTTTATAGCATATACGGCGTCAATTATAGTTCGTCTTTACTTTTGTGTTTTCCTCCATTCGGAGTGATTTTCGGTTGTTCCTTCTTTTTCTGGAACCTTTTCGCCGAGAATTTTTTTTTTTGTGATTATAGATATTATTTCTTGACTTTGGAGGTAAAAGGAAGTTGTCAAAATAAAAGCCTGTCTAAAGTCCCAACTCTGCATCTGAGTCCAATCCTTTTACCAAGCGTGACATTACAATCTGGCACAGAACAAAGGGAGGAGTGAGTTTATAAAACGCATGAAGGTAATAGGGAACAGCTGGAAACACTCAGAGAGCATGGACGACGTCAGACTGATGCACAAAAGGAAGGGCAAGTGACCTGAAACGAGAGGAGAGTTACTTTTCAAATTAAAACATGCAAACCGTAAGACAGAAAAACCCAAGACAAGACATCACTCACCGCGGTGTGACACTTTTCATTTACATACCAGTTGCTAAAACTTTTGTTCACTTCCTGTTCTCAATGTATTCACAATATACTCCATAAGTAATCACAATACAAATAAATAAATAGTACTCGGTGAAGTAAGTTACATTTCATATGGTGAGATGAGTAAGATTATTTTGAAAATGAATGGATGGATTGAAATAAATTCAGAAAGTTTATCATGGTTGTTCTTCTTTGTACTTTGTAAACACTTTAAGTTTGAAGAGTTTTTTGAAGTGGATCATATTAGTACATTGTTTGTGTCACCACTAGGACTTGGGTGAGGTTTGTTTTCCCGAGGTGCAAAGTGATCGGAGTGGACTTTGGGGTTGGTTTTTCCAGAAGGCAAAGGAAAGTTGGCGCGGGCAAGGCGTGAATGTGAGTACATATTTTTATGTTAACACTATAACTAAAAAACAGGAACCATACAAAAGGCGCACACAATGGCGGAGAACAAACTTGACTAATGAAAACAAACACTTGCACAAAGGGAGAAACTATGAACTATAAACAAAAACTTACTTGGCATGGAACTGTGAAACATGACATGAAGCAGGGCAAGGCGTGAATGTAAGTACATATTTTTATTTTAACACTATAAGTAAAAAACAGGAACCAAACAAAAGGTGCGCACAATGGCGGAGAACAAACTTGACTAATGAAAACAAAGACTTGCACAAAGGCAGAAACTATGAACTATAAACAAAAACTTACTTGGCATGGAACTGTGAAACATGACATGAATCAGAGTGGAGGTAACATGGCATGACGTGAGTTTCAACACTTTTTTGAAGTGGATCATATTAGTACATTGTTTGTGTTACGACTAGGACTTGGGTAAGGTTTGTTTTCCCGAGGTGCAAAGTGATCGGAGGGGACTTTGGGGTTTGTTTTTCCGGAAGGCAAAAGAAAGTTGGCGCGGGCAAGGCGTGAATGTAAGTACATATTTTTATTTTAACACTACAACTAAAAAACAGGAACCAAACAAGAGGCGTGCACAATGGCGGAGAACAAACTTGACTAATGAAAACAAAGACTTGCACAAAGACAGAAATTATGAACTATAAACAAAAACTTACTTGGCATGGAACTGTGAAACATGACATGGAGCAGAGTGGAGGTAACATGGCATGACGTGAGTTTCAACACTTTTTTGAAGTGGATCATATTAGTACATTGTTTGTGTCACGACTAGGACTTGGGTGAGGGTTGTTTTCCCGAGGTGCAAAGTGATCGGAGTGGACTTTGGGGTTTGTTTTTCCAGAAGGCAAAGGAAAGTTGGCGCGGGTAAGGCGTGAATGTAAGTACATATTTTTATTTTAACACTATAAGTAAAAAACAGGAACCAAACAAAAGGCGCGCACAATGGCGGAGAACAAACTTGACTAATGAAAACAAAGACTTGCACAAAGACAGAAATTATGAACTATAAACAAAAACTTACTTGGCATGGAACTGTGAAACATGACATGGAGCAGAGTGGAGGTAACATGGCATGACGTGAGTTTCAACACTTTTTTGAAGTGGATCATATTAGTACATTGTTTGTGTCACGAATAGGACTTGGGTGAGGTTTGTTTTCCCGAGGTGCAAAGTGATCGGAGGGGACTTTGGGGTTTGTTTTTCCAGTAGGCAAAAGAAAGTTGGCGCGGGCAAGGCGTGAATGTAAGTAAATATTTGTATTTTAACACTATAAGTAAAAAACAGGAACCAAACAAAAGGCGCACACAATGGCGGAGAACAAACTTGACTAATGAAAACAAAGACTTGCACAAAGACAGAAATTATGAACTATAAACAAAAACTTACTTGGCATGGAACTGTGAAACATGACATGAAGCAGGGCAAGGCGTGAATGTAAGTATATATTTTTATTTTAACACTATAAGTAAAAAACAGGAACCAAACAAAAGGCGCGCACAATGGCGGAGAACAAACTTGACTAATGAAAACAAAGACTTGCACAAAGGCAGAAACTATGAACTATAAACAAAAACTTACTTGGCATGGAACTGTGAAACATGACATGGAGCAGAGTGGAGGTAACATGGCATGACGTGAGTTTCAACAGTTTTTTGAAGTGGATCATATTAGTACATTGTTTGTGTCACGACTAGGACTTGGGTGAGGTTTGTTTTCCCGAGGTGCAAAGTGATCGGAGTGGACTTTGGGGTTTGTTTTTCCAGAAGGCAAAGGAAAGTTGGCGCGGGCAAGGCGTGAATGTAAGTACATATTTTTATTTTAAGACTATAAGTAAAAAACAGGAACCAAACAAAAGGCGCGCACAATGGCGGAGAACAAACTTGACTAATGAAAACAAAGACTTGCACAAAGGCAGAAGCTATGAACTATAAACAAAAACTTACTTGGCATGGAACTGTGAAACATGACATGAAGCAGAGTGGAGGTAACATGGCATGACGTGAGTTTCAACACTTTTTGAAGTGGATCATATTAGTACATTGTTTGTGTCACGACTAGGACTTGGGTGAGGGTTGTTTTCCCGAGGTGCAAAGTGATCGGAGTGGACTTTGGGGTTTGTTTTTCCAGAAGGCAAAGGAAAGTTGGCGCGGGAAAGGCGTGAATGTAAGTACATATTTTTATTTTAAGACTATAAGTAAAAAACAGGAACCAAACAAAAGGCGCGCACAATGGCGGAGAACAAACTTGACTAATGAAAACAAAGACTTGCACAAAGGCAGAAGCTATGAACTATAAACAAAAACTTACTTGGCATGGAACTGTGAAACATGACATGAAGCAGAGTGGAGGTAACATGGCATGACGTGAGTTTCAACACTTTTTTGAAGTGGATCATATTAGTACATTGTTTGTGTCACGACTAGGACTTGGGTGAGGGTTGTTTTCCCGAGGTGCAAAGTGATCTGAGTGGACTTTGGGGTTTGTTTTTCCAGAAGGCAAAGGAAAGTTGGCGCAGGCAAGGTGTGAATGTAAGTATATATTTTTATTTTAACACTATAACTAAAAAACAGGAACCAAACAAAAGGCGCGCACAATGGCGGAGAACAAACTTGACTAATGAAAAAAAAGACTTGCACAAAGACAGAAATTATGAACTATAAAAAAAACTTACTTGGCATGGAACTGTGAAACATGACATGGAGCAGAGTGGAGGTAACATGGCATGACGTGAGTTTCAACACTTTTTTGAAGTGGATCATATTAGTCCATTGCTTGTGTCACGACTAGGACTTGGGTGAGGGTTGTTTTCCCGAGGTGCAAAGTGATCTGAGTGGACTTTGGGGTTTGTTTTTCCAGAAGGCAAAGGAAAGTTGGCGCAGGCAAGGTGTGAATGTAAGTATATATTTTTATTTTAACACTATAACTAAAAAACAGGAACCAAACAAAAGGCGCGCACAATGGCGGAGAACAAACTTGACTAATGAAAACAAAGACTTGCACAAAGACAGAAATTATGAACTATGAACAAAAACTTACTTGGCATGGAACTGTGAAACATGACATGAAGCAAAGTGGAGGTAACATGGCATGACGTGAGTTTCAACACTTTTTTTAAGTGGATCATATTAGTACATTGTTTGTGTCACGACTAGGACTTGGGTGAGGTTTGTTTTCCCGAGGTGCAAAGTGATCGGAGTGGACTTCGGGGTTTGTTTTTCCAGAAGGCAAAGGAAAGTTGGCGCGGGAAAGGCGTGAATGTAAGTGCATATTTTTATTTTAACACTACAACTAAAAAACAGGAACCAAACAAGAAGCGCGCACAATGGCGGAGAACAAACTTGACTAATGAAAACAAAGACTTGCACAAAGGCAGAAACTATGAACTATAAACAAAAACTTACTTGGCATGGAACTGTGAAACATGACATGAAGCAGAGTGCAGGTTACATGGCATGACGTGAGTAGAAGGTGATGTTGCCAGGACGACTAACAGAAACAGAGAGGCTTTAATAGCAGTGATTTGATAAGTGAAAACAGGTGTGCGAGTGCAAAACGTGAGACAGGTGAAAACTAATGGGTTGCTATGGTGACAACAAACAAAAGTGCAGAGTCCAAAAACAAAAACGAACATGACTAAAACAAAACATGATCACACAGACATGACAGTTTGATTGCTTTGCTTAATCCATTACATAATTTATGTAAGTATTGAAGAAGAAACTGAAGCTATTGAGCGAATAGCTATTGACGCTATTCATAGCCATAGCATGGCCAAATAGCTACGTTAGCATCGCCCGTAAAATGTGTGGACCAAACGATCAGGACTTTCGCATCTTTTGACACTGGAGCAACTTAAATCCGTCGATTGGTAAGTGTTTTTTTAGCATTAAATGTGAGTGGAAGGAAACGTAATATAGTTACAAATGCATCTGCAGGTTATCCATGCATCTCTGTGCCATGTCTGCTTTAGCACCGCCGGTAAATAGCATGTTAGCATCGATTAGCGTAGCATGTTAGCATCGATTTGCTTGCAGTCACGCCGCTACCAAATATGTCTGATTAGCACATAAGTCAACATCAACAAAACTCACCTTTGTGATTTCGTTGTATTTATCGTTGCAAATGCATCTGCAGGTTATCCATACATCTCTGTGTCATGTCTGTCATCGCCGGTAAAATGTGGAGACACTCTGGCACATTCAATGGGGGTCTGGCGGCAGACACTTTCGCATTTTCGGGCCAGTGGTGCAACTTGAATCCCTCCCTTTTAGTGTTGTTACACCCTCCGACAACACACCGACGAGGCATGGTCTTTTTTCTGCACCATCAAGGTATATATTGACGCTTACATAGGTCTGGTGATAATGTTCCCCTTTAACATAAATAATAAAATAGAGTCCAAACATAAAAAAGACTGAAGTATTTTAACTGCACAATTCAGGTGACTATGTTTATTACGTAGGTTAGTTGGTATGCTCTTATTGTGTTTTGATTATTGTGGCCAGCTGGTTAAGTTACAGGGTAAGGTTGACAAAGGGTAGGGCAAACAGACAGTTGTGAGTCATGACTCTTGTGTAATATTGTAAGCAAGGTTAAAAATAGAATACTGTGCAGCAAATCATTAGAAAAACCTTTATTAAAATAGGGTTTTCATCACATGTATTAAATGTATTATGTCGCTCATTTGAAGACATAAACGAACATGTGGTTCTCTGTTAAATGTGTACGTTGCCCGGGTAGATCCCTTTTATGTACAGTTTGGGAAATAAGTATTTAATCCCCAGCTGATTATGTAACCCGTTGCAAAAACAATAAGCCAGTCCATAAGTTTAATGCTAAGCAAATTTGCAGAGAGACAGAAATAAAAAAAACAACAACACTGAGACATACTGGTTATGTGTGTATGACGCACACAAATGAGTCATGTGAGAAAGTGTTCCTATTCTCAACTCCGGTTTCTTCCACCCAAACCTTGCCACCATGCTGGGCAAAACCAAGGAGATTTAAAGGGGAACATTATCACCAGATCTATGTAAGCGTCAATATATACCTTGATGGTGCAGAAAAAAAGACCATCTATTTTTTTAACCGATTTCCGAACTCTAAATGGGTGAATTAGGGCGTATTAAACGCCTTTCTGTTTATCGCGCTGGAGGCGATGACGTCAGAATGTGACGTCGCCGAGGTAACACACCGACCATTTTCAACACATTACAAACACCGGGTCTCAGCTCTATTATTTTCAGTTTTTTTGACTATTTTTTGGAACCTTGGAGACATCATGCCTCGTCGGTGTGTTGTCGGAGGGTGTAACAACACTAACAGGAAGGGATTCAAGTTGCACCACTGGCTCGAAGATGCGAAAGTGTCTGCCGCCAGACCCCCATTGAATGTGCCAGAGTGTCTCCACATTTGACCGGCGATGCTAAAGCAGACATGGCACAGAGATGTATGGATAACCTGCAAATGCATTTGCAACGATAAACGTAATTACAAAGGTGAGTTTTGTTGATGTTGACTGCCAGCTAATCGATGCTAACATGCTACGCTAATCAATGCTAACATACTATTTACCGGCGGTGCTAAAGCAGACATGGCACAGAGATGTATGGATAACCTGTAGATACATTTGCAACTATATTACGTTTCCTTCCACCCACATTTAACGCGAAAAAAACACTTACCAATCGACGGATTTAAGTTGCTCCAGTGTCACAAGATTCCAAAGTCCTATTCGTTTGGTCCGCACATTTTACCGGCGATGCTAACGCAGCTATTCGGCCATGCTATGGCTATGAATAGCGTCAATAGCTATTCGCTCAATAGCTTCAGTTTCTTCTTCAATATTTTCATACTCCAACCATCCGTTTCAATACATGCGTAATCTGTTGAATCGCTTAAGTCGCTGAAATCCGAGTTTGAATCCGAGCTAATGTCACTATATCTACGTGTGGTATTCCCATTGTTTGTTTACATTGGCAGCACTGTGTGACGTCACATGAAAATGGATAGTGGTTTCGAAGATAGCGAAAATAAGGCACTTTAAAGCTTTATTTAAGGATATTCAGAGACCGGTAAAATTTTGAAAAAAACTTCAAAAAATACAACAAGCCACTGGGAACTGATTTCTATTGTTTTTAACCCTTTTGAAATTGTGATAATGTTCCCCTTTAAAGACTTGAGAGAAAATGTTGTAGACCTGCACAAGACTGTCTACAACAGGGGTGTCCAAAGTGCGGCCCGGGGGCCATTTGAGGCCCACAGCTAATTGTTTACTGGCCTGCCACACATTCTGGAAATGCTATTGCAAACATTTTTAAAAACATTAAAAAAAGTGGAGTGAGGTGAAATCGAACTAGACACAAAGCTGCCAATGCAGGCTGTTTATTTTCTTTTGTCTATATTTATTTTTCTTTTGTTGCCATTGCTCCAAAAAAAATAAAAAAGATAATTCAATGTTATAGTGAATTATTGACCTATTCAAGGCTCCAATTATTTCAAATATTTCATTTTAAAATGTTTTATGTGGAAAATAGTGCATATGGGCTTCACGGTGGCAGAGGGATTAGTGCGTCTGCCTCACAATACGAAGGTCCTGCAGTCCTGGGTTCAAATCCAGGCCCGGGATCTTTCTGTGTGGAGTTTGCATGTTCTCCCCGTGAATGCGTGGGTTCCCTCCGGGTACTCCGGCTTCCTCCCACCTCCAAAGACATGCACCTGGGGATAGGTTGATTGGCAACACTAAATTGGCCCTAGTGTGTGAATGTGAGTGTGAATGTTGTATGTCTATTTGTGTTGGCCCTGCGACGAGGTGGCGACTTGTCCAGGGTGTACCGTGCCTTCCGCCCGATTGTAGCTGAGATAGGCGCCAGCACCCCCCGTGACCCCAAAAGGGAATAAGCGGTAGAAAATGGATGGATGGATAGTGCATATATTGTGGGGTTGCCATATAAAAACATCAACATTTTCTTTGACAAAAGACCATAAAACAAACAAAACAAGAGTTCAAACATAAAATCGACTGATAAATCTGAAGTTGATCTCGTAACTTAAAAGGGAACATTATCACAATTTCAAAAGGGTTAAAAACCATAAAAATCAGTTCCCAGTGGGTTTATGTATTTTTTGAAGTTTTTTTCAAAATTTTGCTGGTCCCGGAATATCCCTAAATAAAGCTTTAAAGTGCCTTATTTTCGCTATGTTCGAAACCACTATCCATTTCCCTGTGACGTCATACAGGGCTGCCAGTACAAACATAAAGGGGGTTACCACATCAAGATATAGCGACATTAGCTCGGATTCAGACTCGGATTTCAGCGGCTTAAGCGATTCAACAGATTACGCATGTATTGAAACAGATGGTCGGAGTATGGAGGCAGATAGCGAAAACGAAATTGAAGAAGAAATTGAAGCTATTGAGCGAATAGCTATTGACGCTATTCGGCCATAGCGTGGGTGTACCTAATGAAGTGGCCCATAGCATGGCTGCCTTATTAGCTTCGCCGGTAAAATGTGCGGACCAAACGATCAGGACTTTCGCATCTTGTGACACTGGAGCAACTTAAATCTGTCGATTGGTAAGTGTTTGTTTCGCATTAAATGTGGGTATCTAGTTTCAAATGTACATACACTTAGCGTAAATAGCATGTTAGCATAAATTAGTGTAGCATGTTAGCATCGATTAGCTGGCAGTCATGCCGTGACCAAATATGTCTGATTAGCACATAAGTCAACAACATCAACAAAACTCACCTTTGTGATTTCGTTGACTTAATCGTTGCAAACGCATCTGCAGGTTATCCATACATCTCTGTGCCATGTCTGTCTTAGCATCGCCGGTCAAATGTGAAGACACTCTGGTACATTCAATGGGGGTCTGGCGGCAGATTTCTTGCCAGTGGTGCAACTTGAATCCCTCCCTGTTAGTGTTGTTCCACCCTCCGACAACACACCGACGAGGCATGATGTCTCCAAGGTTCCAAAAAATAGTTGAAAAAACGGAAAATAACAGAGCTGAGACCCGGTGTTTGTAATGTGAAAATGGCAGGTGTGTTACCTCGGTGACGTCACGTTCTGACGTCATCGCTAAAAGACCGATAAACAGAAAGGCGTTTAATTTGCCAAAATTCACCCATTTAGAGTTCGGAAATCGGTTAAAAAAATACATGGTCTTTTTTCTGCAACATCAAGGTATATATTGATGCTTGCATAGGTTTGGGGATAATGTTCCCCTCTAAAAAGTCACCCGCGAGAGAATGAAGAGTATTTAATAAATACAGTTTTGGTCAATTGACTTAGTTATGATTTCCCTCTCTGCATGAAAGTTTAAAAGTAGCATATATTAATGCAGTATGAAGAAGAATGTTTTAATGTAGACACATAGAATCATCATACTGCTGTGATTATATGCATCAAGTGTTCATTCAAGTCTAAGGCAAAATATGGAGATATATATGGTGTATCGCGATATGGCCTAAAAATATCGAGATATTAAAAAAAGGCCATATCGCCCAGCCCTACGTCAACCTGATGTCTTTTTCGGAGTTAAAAACATTTTGTTGCATGCAGAAATGTTATTTCATTTTCTCTGCAGTCATTCATTGATTTCATAAATGTAACCCGTAATAATTTGTTTAAAGAAAAAAAAAAAAAACACTTTATATGCAGTGTTATTTCATTTTAAATTTCAAAAGAGTTTTCTGGCTCCCATTGTTTTCTTTAATTTGTGAAACGGGTCAAAATGGCTCTTTGAGTGGTAAAGGTTGCCGACCCCTGGCCTAGTTCAGTGGTTCTCAACCTTTTTCAGTGATGTACCCTCTGTGAACATTTTTTTTAAATTCATGTACCCCCAAATTAGAGCAAAGCATTTTGTCACGGCTCGGACACACAATCTGTCGGGAGCCCCGCTGCGCGCATCATCCAGCGCGCCTCTGACCGCGCGCATGTCACTCAAGCCGCGGCAGCCAGCTGCGCTCCATCTGTAATCAACGCAGCCGGCACTAATGAAAGAGAGGACTACAAGAACCCCCGCCACAGAGGGTCCTTTGCCAGAACGTAGCAACTGTACCCTCCCTGTGTGCGTTCCCGAGCCACGCTGTGTGTCGTGTGCTTTTTGGATTCCCCTCGTCTTCCTCTGGCTTCCTGGTTTTCGATCCCTTGCTCGCCCCCAGACAAACGACGACTCTCTCCTGCCTCTCGACCACGCTTCCGCCTTGGACTTCCCTACCTGCCTTGCCCGCGCCTGACAGCTCAGCTCCTCTCAACACGCACCTCCAACACTTGCGGTAAATAACACCTCCCGTTAAATTCCACACATAGTCTTGCACCCATTTCATCTTTGTTACATACACATCAGATTTGACATACACATACACATATACATATATATATATATATATATATATATATATATATATATATATATATATATATATATATATATATATATATATATATATATATACATACAGCATTAGATATCTCCTTGTTAAAATAAAGACGCCCCAGGCTATAAGCTTTTCACAGTGTCTGTGCCGTCTCCTTCTCCCTGAAACCTCCACATGTTTTGTTGAAAAAAAGAAAGAAGCAAAATACAGTACTATGTCATCAGTTTCTGATTTATTAAATTGTATAACGGTGCAAAATATTGCTCATTTGTAGTGGTCTTTCTTGAACTATTTGGAAAAAAATATATAAAAATAAGTAAAAAGTTGTTGAAAAATGAACAAGTGGTTCAATTATAAATAAAAATTTCTACACATAGAAGTAATCATCAACTTGAAGTGCCCTCTTTGGGGATTGTAATAGAGATCCATCTGGATTCATGTACTTCATTCTAAACATTTCTTCACAAAAAAAATAAATCTTTAACATCAATATTTATGGAACATGTCCACAAAAAAATCTAGCTGTCAACACTGAATATTGCATTGTTGTATTTCTTTTCACAGTTTATGAACTTACATCATATTGTGTTGAAGTATTACTCAATCCATATATTTATAAAGGATATTTGAACTGTTGCTATTTTTAGAATATTTTTGAAAAATCTCACGTACCTCTTGGCATACCTATAAGTACCCCCAGGGGTACGCGTACCCCCATTTGAGAACCACTGCTTTAGGGTTCATATGTTTATAAATCTGACTGTGCACATCAGTGCCTCACCAGTCTTGAACCTCACTGCACGTCACTGTGTTGAAGTATTATTCAATAAGTATATTTATAAAGGATATTTGAACTGTTGCTATTTTTAGAATATTTTTGAAAAATCTCACTTACCCCTTGGCATACCTTCAAGTACCCCAATTTGAGAACCACTGGCCTAGTTCATTTCTTCTGTTATTTGTATTACCTTCGGTGTGTTCTCTCCTGAAAACAACACAGTATATTGTATCATCATCCAATAAACGCCTACTGAAATGAGACTTAAACGGGGATAGCAGGTCCATTCTATGTCATACTTGATCATTTCGCGATATTGACATATTTTTTCTGAAAGGATTTAGTAGAGAACATCCACGATAAAGTTTGCAACTTTCGGTGCTAAGAGAAATGCCCTGCCTGTACCGGAAGTCGCAGACGATGACGTCACATGTTTGATGGCTCCTCACATATTCACATTGTTTTTAATGGGAGCCTCCAACAAAAAGTGCTATTCGGACCGAGAAAAACGACAATTTCCCCATTAATTTGAGCGAAGATGAAAGATTTGTGTTTGAGGATATTGATAGCGACGGACTAGAAAAAAAAAAAAAAAGTTAAAAAACAAAAACAAAACGCGAATGCATTGGGACGGATTCCGATGTTTTTAAACACATTTACTAGGATAATTCTGGGAAATCCCTTATCTTTCTATTGTGTTGCTATTGTTTTAGTGAGTTTAACAGTACCTGATAGTCGGAAGGGTGTCTCCACGGGTGTGTTGACGCGCAGTGTCTCAGGGGAGTCGACGGCAGCTATGGACGGCACAAGCTCAGCTTTTCTCCGGTAAGAACAGACTTTTTAACCACAATTTTCTCACCTAAACCTGCTGGTTGACATGTGGCCGGGATCCATGTTCTCTTGACCGCCGCACTCTGATCCATAGGAAAATTTTACCTCCAGGAATTTTAAACAAGGAATCACCGTGTGTTTGTGTGGCTAAAGGTTAAAGCTTCCCAACTCCATCTTTCTACTGTGACTTCTCCAATATTTATTGAACAAATTGCAAAAGATTCAGCAACACAGATGTACAAAATACTGTGTAATTATGCCTTTAAAGCAGACGACTTTTAGCTGTGTGTGTGCGTAGCGCTCATAGTTCCTAAAAACTTGACGTCCTGCGTACACGTCATCATTACACGACGTTTCCAGGACGAAACTCCCAGGAAATTTGAAATTGTAATTTAGTAAACTAAAAAGGCCGTATTGGCATGTGTTGCAATATTAATATTTCATCATTGATGTATAAACTATCAGACTGCGTGGTGGGTAGTAGTAGGTTTCAGTAGGCCTTTAAGGAAATATGAGCGCTGCGCACACACACAGCTAAAAGTCGTCTGCTTTAACCACATAATTACACAGTATTTTGGACATCTGTGTTGCTGAATCTTTTGCAATTTGTTCAATTGATATTGGAGAAGTCACAGTAGAAAGATGGAGTTGGGAAGCTTTAGCCTTTAGCCACACAAACACACGATGATTCCTTGTTTAAAATTCCTGGAGGTGAAACTTTAGTATGGATCACAGCGCGGTCAAGGAAACATGAATCACGACGGAATGTCAACCAGAAGGTTTCAGTGAGAAAATTGTGGTAAAAAGTCGCTTCTTACCGGAGAAAAGCTGGGCTTGTGCCGTCCATAGCTGCCGTCGACGCCCGTGAGACATGGCGTCAAGACACCCGTGGAGACACACACCTCGACTATAAGGTACTATTAAAATCACTAAAACACTAGCAACACAATAGAAAGATAAGGGATTTCCCAGAATTATCCTAGTATATGTGTTTAAAAACATCGAAATACGTCCCAATGCTATCGCATTTTTTGTTTTTTCTCGTCCGTCGCTATCAATATCCTCAAACACGAATCTTTCATCCTCGCTCAAATTAATGGGGAAATTGTCGTTTTGTCGGTCCGAATAGCACTTTTTGTTGGAGGCTCCCATTAAAAACAATGTGAATATGTGAGGAGCCATCAACATGTGACATCATCGTCTGCGACTTCCGGTAGAGGCAGGGCATTTCTCCTAGCACCGAAAGTTGCAAACTTTATCGTGGATGTTCTCTACTAAATCCTTTCAGCAAAAATATGGCAAAATCGCGAAAATTATCAAGTATGACGAATAGAATGGACCTGCTATCCCCGTTTCAATAAGAAAATCAAATTTCAGTAGGCCTTTAAAGGCCTACTGAAAACCACTACTACCCGCCACGCAGTCTGATAGTTTATACATCAATGATGAAATATTAACATTGCAACAGATGTCAATACGGCTTTTTTAGTTGACTAAATTACAATTTTAAATTTCCCGGGAGTTTTGTCTTGGAAACGTTGTGTAATGATGACATGTACGCAGGACGTCACGCGTTTTTAGGAAGTATGAGCGCTGCACACACACACACAGCTAAAAGTCGTCTGCTTTAACGGCATAATTAAACAGTATTTTGGAGATCTGTGTTGCTGAATCTTTTGCAATTTGTTAAATTTATATTGGAGAAGTCACAGTAGAAAGATAGAGTTGGGAAGCTTTAGCCTTTAGCCACACAAACACACTGTGATTCCTTGTTTAAAATTTCCGGAGGTGAAAATTTACTATGGATCACAGCGCGGTCAAGCAGACATGGATCCTAACGAATGTCAACCAGCAGGTTTCTGTGAGAAAATTGTGGTTAAAAAGTCAGTTCTTACTGGAAAAAAGCTGAGCTTGTCTCGTCCATAGTTGCCGTCTACACCCGTGAGACATGGCATCAAGACACCCGTGGAGACACACATCTCCGACTATCAGGTACTACATAACTCACTAAAACATTAGCAACACAATAGAAAGATAAGGGATTTCCCAGAATTATCCTAGTAAATGTGTTTAAAAACATCGAAATACATCCCAATGCTATTGCGTTTTTTTTTTCTCGTCCGTCGCTGTCAATATCCTCAAACACGAATCTTTCATCCTCGCTCAAATTAATGGGGAAATTGTCATTTTCTCGGTCCGATTAGTACTTTTTGTTGAAGGCTCCCATTAAAAACAATGTGAATATGTGAGGAGCCTTCATCATGTGATGTCATCGTCTGCGACTTCCGGTAGAGGCAGGGCTTTTCTCTTAGCACCGAAAGTTGCCAACTTTATCGTGGATGTTCTCTACTAAATCCTTTCGGCAAAAATACGGCAATATCGCGAAATAATCAAGTTTGACACATGGAATGGACCTGCTATCCCCGATTAAATAAGAAAATCTCATGGCCTAGTTCATTTCTTCTGTTATTTGTATTACCTTCTGTGTGTTCGCTCCTGGAAAAAAAACACAATTAATTGTGTCATCATCCATTAATGCTAATTTTAAATCTTTTATAGCAATGGCACACCCTGGGCAAGGTCACGTGACAAATGGGCGTTCACTGGGGGGCGACGCGGGGTCACGTGACCAACAAGAAACGAAACTTAAAAAAGTAAGTTTCGTTTCCTGTTCAAGCGCCTTTAAAAGTTTCCTTCCGCGGACTCAGGCGCTCACATTGCGTGGAACGACAACATGGAAGACCCGGACTTCTCCCTGCTTAGTTTAGAGAGCGAGCTGACCTGTTGTATCTGCCTGAGCACCTTCGACTGCCCGGTCACCATCCCCTGCGGACACAACTTCTGCCAGGCGTGTCTCCTCGACACCTGGACGGCCACCTACGACTGTCCGCAGTGTCGGACGCACTACGCCGTCAAGCCGCAGCTGAAGAAGAACACCGTCCTCAACACCGTGGTGGAGACTTTTAAGGAGCGCTTGAGGAACAGCGACCTGCTCGTCTCCAAAGGAGACGGCGGCGAAGCGGGAAAGGACGAACGGGCGGAAGTGAACGAGAAGGCGGAAAAAAGCAACAAGGCGGCCGAACACGATGGAGTCCGTTGTGACACCTGCATGGAGGCAAAGGCGAGCAAAACCTGCCTCACCTGCATGGCGTCTTTCTGCGCGGAGCACCTGCGGCCGCACCTGGACAACCCGGTGTTCCACGTCCACCAGCTGACGGAGCCCGCCGGCGATCTGATGGAGCGCATCTGCATGGAGCACAACAAGCCCGTGGAGCTCTACTGCCCGCAACATGGCCGCCTCGTCTGCGTCCTCTGCCTCAACCAAAAGCACAAACAATGCACGCTCGTCTCCCCCGACCAGCAGCTAATCCAGAAAAAGGTAATTTTTTTGCGAAATTATGAAATATTCGGCATGCCCTCCCGCGGGAGCTGCGTGGCTTGTTCAGACTGCGCCAGCACTTCCGTGTTATTAGCGATGTCAATCATTATAAATATTATGTATCCCCGACCAGTGGCGTTGCCAGACAGATTTCACTGGGGCACGTGCCCCAGTGTTGATCTGCAGTGCCCCAGTAAAAATTTCACCAATAAAAAAAAAAAAACGTTTCAGAGTTTTAAGTCTACATAACATAGACAACAGCGCACATACTACTTAGTATGGTAACGTGTGGATCGAGATTTTAGTTGAGAGAGAGAGAGAGAGAGAGAGAGAGAGAGAGAAAGAGGGAATGCGAATCACTGCTGAGGAAGGTAACGTTAGCCAACAACAATTTGTCAATTATATTATTTTGATTTTGATTTGACTCAAACTGTAACTCCTAGATGGATATCAGAAAGTTATTTACCCGCAGCAGTGAAGAAGCAGCGAGGAATGAGAGATGTAAGTGAAGTCCTAGCTAGCTAGGCAACATCATTGTTATAAGTTGATGCTAAGTTAGCTAACGTTATTCCTTGTATCAAGACAAACATATTCATTTGCTGTACGAGCTGTCCGGGGAATTTCCAAATAACATGAAACATCATGTTGGTTATTGTCTAAGAAAAACATTTTTCCATATCAAGTCGTGGCCTAAAATTTTTAAATCATTCAAGTTTATTTCACAGAAAAATAGCACAGTAGACTTTGTGACTTTGACTAAAATAATCTTGTTTTGTCACCAGAAAAATGGCTACAGCTAAAGCATCTGGTTTTGTTTCCAGAAAAAATAGTAACATTTCTGTATTTGTTTTCAGAAAGATGGCTGAAAATATCGGGTTTTGCTGCCCCATTTAGTTTTTTTTTAAATATATTTCCATGTCTATCCTGAGTCCTCCTCCAACTTGTTAGTTGGTTTGCCTTTTGATAAAATACTCACTAATAGTCACTAGAAAAATGGCTAAAAATATCTGGTTTTGTTGCCATAATTTGATTTTTTTCTCCCTAAAGTTTTTTTTTTTACATGCACACATCTGACTGCGACTCACTGAAAATGACACACAATCCACTTTTATGCCACGACCCAGCAGTTGGGAACCACTGGTCAACTGTATAACAGTTACTGTAATATTTCCATGTCTGTCCAGAGTGATTGACCACTTTGCAAAAATGAAAACGAGACGTTACAGTTTACTTCTCAGAAAATGATTCCCTGAACAGACACACAACAGTTGTTCATTTATTCTACTACTGTGGCTTTATTGTTTTGTGTATATTTTATAGTTTTGTGTATCCTAAATAGGATTAACCACATTTCCATCCATCCATCATCTTCCGCTTATCTGAGGTCGGGTCGCGGGGGCAGCAGCCTAAGCAGGGAAGCCCAGACTTCCCTCTCCCCAGCCACTTCATCTAGCTCTTCCCGGGGGATCCCGAGGCGTTCCCTGGCCAGCTGGGAGACATAGTCTTCCCAACGTGTCCTGGGTCTTCCCCGTGGCCTCCTACCGGTTGGACGGGCCCTAAACACCTCCCTAGGAAGGCGTTCGGGTGGCATCCTGACCAGTTGCCCGAGCCACCTCATCTGGCTCCTCTCGATGTGGATTCCATAAATGGAAATTAAATAATATAAAAGAACCCAGAGATGTAGGGGTGCTTTATTTTTTGTTTTACTTTTGTAGATGTTAAATTTGCAGATGATTACTGCAATATATATCTCAAAAAGATTAATTGCTCTTCCTTTTTGCTTTTACCAGTAGCAGTTTAGAAGTCTGGAGTAAAAAATTGCACAAGTAGGTCAAATGCATTAGTATAGTATGCGGTATAGCTCGGTTGGTAGAGTGGCCATGTCAGCAACTTGAGGGTTGCAGGTTCGATTCCCGCATCCGCCATCCTAGTCACTGCCGTTGTGTCCTTGGGCAAGACACTTTACCCACCTGCTCCCAGTGCCAACCACACTGGTTTAAATGTAACTTAGATATTGGGTTTCACTATGTATAGCGCTTTGAGTCATTAGAGAAAAGCGCTATATAAATATAATTCACAATTCACTTCACTTAATTTCAGGTGGTTAATCAAATATCCATATACAATAATCTGATATGATTTCATAAGTTAAAGCAGTGTTTATGTATTTTTCATAATAAATAAGTGCTAAAAATGTTTTTGCTTACGCGCTTTGCACGCTCACATGAATTATTTGTGCCCCAGTACAGTATTAGGTCTTTTTTTTGTGATTAATAACATGAGTCCAAATTCACTAGTTATTTTGATGATGGTAAGTATCTACAGAATAAAACGCATGATGTTATTGCATACATTGAGGAAATAGAGGGGGGACACATTTTATGGGAGCACAAAAATATGCTGAAATATTATTTATACCCTATTAAAGGCCTACTGAAATGAGATTTTCTTATTTAAACGGGGATAGCAGGTCCATTCTATGTGTCATACTTGATCATTTTGCGATATTGCCATATTTTTGCTGAAAGGATTTAGTAGAGAACATCGACGATAAAGTTCGCAACTTTTGGTCGCTAATAAAAAAAGCCCTGCCTTTGCCGGAAGTATGTGCGCGTGACGTCACGAGTTGCAGGGCTCTACACATATTCACATTGTTTTTAATGGGAGCCACTAGCAGGAAGAGCAATTCGGACCGAGAAAGCGACAATTTCCCCATTAATTTGAGCGAGGATGAAAGATTCGTGAATTAGGATATTGATAGTGAAGGACTAGAAAGAAAAAAAAGCGACGGCTCCGGGCGACGGCAGTGTGAGCGTTTCAGATGTAATTAGACACATTTACTAGGATAATTCTGGAAGATCCCTTATCTGCTTATTGTTTTAATAGTGTTTTAGTGAGATTTTAAAGATTGTAAAGACATACCTCGAGGTCGGATGGCTGCGGTGAACACACAGTGTCTCAGAGAGAAGCCGAGGAGCCAAACTCACAGCTGCTGCAGGACGACGATGTCTTCGGTAAGATATATATCACAATTTCCCCATCCAAAAACAAGCTGGTTGACGTAGAGAAAACATGTTCGCTTGACCGCTCTGCTTCACAACAAACAAAGAACCACCGGCTGTGTCTCAGTGCTAAAGACAGCTGCAATCCACCGCTTTCCACCAACAGCATTCTTCTTTATGGTTTCCATTATTAAATGAACCAATTGCAAAAGATTCAGCAACACAGATGTCCAAAATACTGTGTAATTACGCCATGAACAGAGACGACTTTTAGCCGTGTTTGGTGCTGCGCTAATATGTCCCCTCCAACACGTGACGTCATGCGTATGCGTCATCACTCCGCGACGTTTTCAAAAAGAAACTTGCGGGAAATTTAAAATTGCAATTTAGTTTACTAAATTGCAATTTTAAATTTCCCGCAAGTTTTTTTAGTCGGTAGTAGTGGGTTTCAGAAGGCCTTTAAAGGCCTACTGAAAGCCACTACTACCGAGCACGCAGTCTGATAGTTTATATATCAATGATGAAATATTAACATTGCAACACATGCCAATACGGCCTTTTTAGTTTACTAAATTGCAATTTTAAATTTTGCACTAAGTATCCTATTGAAAACGTCAGTATGACGCGTGCGGGTGACGTCTCGGATTGTAGCGGACATTTTTTTCCAGCCCGATCCCAGCTATAAGTAGTCTGCTTTAATCGCATAATTACACAGTATTCTGGACATCTGTGTTTCTGAATCTTTTGCAATTTGTTCAATTAATAATGGAGACGTCAAAGAAGAAAGATGTAGGTGGGAAGCGGTGTATTGCGCCTGCCTTTAGCAACACAAACACGACCGGTGTTTCCTTGTTTACATTCCCGAAGGTGAAGCTTTACTATGGAACAGAGCGGTCAAGCGAACATGCTTCCCGACCACATGTCAACCGGCAGGTTTCGGTGAGAAAATTGTGGTAATAAGTCGTCTCTTACCGTAGACATGAGCGGAGCCTGCGTCCTTCCTCGTGCACCTGTCAAAGAGGCAGCTGCGTGGCTTCCCTAAGAGACACTGGCGGTCACCACACCCATGGCCACACCCCTCCGACTTTCAGGTACGACAGTATAATCTCACTACAACACTAGTAACACAACAAGCAGATAAGGGATTTTCCAGAATTATCCTAGTAAATGTGTCTCAGAGACATCTGACATAATAACATCTGAATCGCTGCCACTGCCCTGTCTTTTTTTTTTCTAGTCCTTCACTCTCACTATCCTCATCCACAAATCTTTCATCCTCGCTCAAAATAATGGGGAAATCGTCGCTTTCTCGGTCCGAATCGCTCTCGCTGCTGGTGGCCATGATTGTAGACAATGAGAGGATGTGAGGAGCTCCACAACCAATGACGTCACGCGCAGCACATCGTCTGCTACTTCCGGTACAGGCAAGGCTTTTTTATGAGCGACCAAAAGTTGCGAACTTTATCGTGGATGTTCTCTACTAAATCCTTTCAGCAAAAATACGGCAATATCGCGAAATGATCAAGTATGATCTCATTTTAGTAGGCCTTTCACTTTTTTTGTGATTAACAACATGAGTCCAAATTCACAAGTTTTGTTATTGATGATGCTAAGTATCTATAGAATAAAACGCATGATGTTAGAAAGGGACAAGCCATAGAAAATGGTTGGATGGATGTTAGTACATCAATTGAGGAAAATAGAAAGGTGGCGGGACACATTTTTTGGCAGCACAGAAATATGATGAAATATTATGTATTCCCCTTTAACTTTTTTTGTGATTAATAAAATGAGTCCAAATTCATAAGTTCTGTTTTTGATGGTAAGTATCTATAGAATAAAACACATGATGTTAGTGCATAAATTGAGGAAATAGAGGGGGGACACATTTTATGGCAACACAGAAATATGCTGAAATATTATTTATTTTCTACTAACTTTTTTGTGATTAACAACATGAGTCCAAATTCACAAGTTTTGTTGTTGATGATGCTAAGTATCTACAGAATAAAACGCATAATGTTAGAAAGGGACAAGCGGTAGAAAATGGTTGGATGGATGTTAGTACATCAATTAAGGAACATAGAAGGGGGGCGGGGGACACACATTTTATGGCAGCACAGAAATATGATGAAATATTATGTATTCCCCTTTAACTTTTTTGTGATTAATAACATGAGTCCAAATTCATAAGTTTTGTTTTTGATGGTAAGTATCTATAGAATAAAACGCATGATGTCAGTGCATAAATTGAGGAGATAGAGGAGGGACACATTTTATGGCAGCACAGAAATATGCTGAAATATTATTTATTTTCTACTAACTTTTTTGTGATTAAAATCATGAGTCCAAATTCACAAGTTTTGTTGTTGATGATGCTAAGTATCTACAGAACAAAACGCATGATGTTAGAAAGGGACAAGCGGTATGAGATGGATGGATAGACGTTAGTACATCAATTAAGGAACATAGAAGGGGGGCGGGGGACACACATTTTATGGCAGCACAGAAATATGCTGAAATATTATGTACTCCCCTTTATCTTTTTTGTGAATAATAACATGAGTCCAAATTCATAAGTTTTGTTTTCGATGGTAAGTATCTATAGAATAAAACGCATGATGTCAGTGCATAAATTGAGGAAATAGAGGAGGGACACATTTTATGGCAGCACAGAAATATGCTGAAATATTATTTATTTTCTACTAACTTTTTTTGTGGTTAAAATCATGAGTCCAAATTCACAAGTTTTGTTGTTGATGATGCTAAGTATCTACAGAACAAAACGCATGATGTTAGAAAGGGACAAGCGGTAGAAAACGGATGGATGGATGTTAGTACATCCATTGAGGAAAATAGAAGGGGGGTGGACGCATCTTATGGCAGCACAGAAATATGCTGAAATATTATGCATCTTCTACTAACTTTTTTGGGATTAATAACATGAGTCCAAATTCACAAGTTTTGTTGCTGATGATGCTAAGTCTCTACAGAATAAAACGCATGATGTTAGTACATCATTTGAGGAAATAGAGGAGGGACACATTTTATGGCAGCACAGAAATACGCTGAAATATTATGTATCTCTTACTAACCTTTTTTGTGATTAATAACATGAGTCCAAATTCACAAGCTTTGTTGTTGATGATGCTAAGTATCTACAGAATAAAACGCATGATGTTAGAAAGGGACAAGTGGTAGAAAACGGATGGATGGATGTTAGTACATCAATTAAGGAACATAGAAAGGGGGCGGGGGACACATTTTATGGCAGCACATAAATATGATGAAATATTATGTATTCCCCTTTAACTTTTTTGTGATTAATAACATGTGTCCAAATTCATAAGTTTTGTTTTTGATGGTAAGTATCTATAGAATAAAACGCATGATGTCAGTGCATAAATTGAGGAAATAGAGGGGGGACACATTTTATGGCAGCACAGAAATATGCTGAAATTATATTTATTTTCTACTAACTTTTTTGTGATTAACAATATGAGTCCAAATTCACGAATTTTGTTGTTGATGATGCTAAGTATCTACAGAATAAAACGCATGATGTTAGAAAGGGACGAGCGGTCGAAAACGGATGGATGGATGTTAGTACATCAATCAAGGAACGTAGAAGGGGGGCAGGGGGGACACATTTTATGGCAGCACATAAATATGATGAAATATTATGTATTCCCCTTTAACTTTTTTGTGATTAACAATATGAGTCCAAATTCACAAATTTTGTTGTTGATGATGCTAAGTATCTACAGAATAAAACGCATGATGTTAGAAAGGGACAAGCGGTAGAAAATGAATGGAAGGATGTTAGTACATCAATTGAGGAAAATAGAAGGGAAGGGGGCAAATTTTATGGCAGCACAGAAATATGCTGAAATATTATGTATCTACTACTAACTTTTTTTTGTGATTAACAACATGAGTCCAATTTCATACGTTTTGTTGATGACGAAGCTAAGTATCTACAGACTAAAACACATGATGTTAGTACATCAATTCAGGAAATAGGGGGGGCTAGGAGGACACATTTTATGGCAGCACAGAAATATGCTGAAATATTATGTATCACCTACTAACTTTTTTTGTGATTTAAAAACATGAGTACAAATTCACAAGTATTATTGCTGATGATGCTACGTACTTGAAGAAGAATGGGCTGCATGGTCGAGTCGCCAGAAGAAAGCCATTTCTGCGCAAATGTCACAAAGTATCCCGCTTACATTACGCCAAAGAGCACAGAGACAAGCCTCAAAACTTCTGGAACAAAGTAATTTAGAATGTTGAGACCAAAATTGAACTTTATGGCCACTCAACCATGCAGCCCATTTTTTTCAAGTGCCTCCTTATTGTGCATCTTGAAACAGCCACACCGCAATTTTTCAGAGTCCCGTATTTCAGCTGAAGTTATTTGTGGATTTTTCTTTGCATCTCGAACAATTTAGCTTCTTTCCCAGAACTGTCACCATGTTGAACTCTAACTTAAAATGATAATAATTCACTCCTAAACAATATCATGCCCTAATACCCTACTGTGCAATACTACCCTTCGAGTGCAATACGTCTGACACTGATTGTTATTTATTACTTTGGTACTCTTGTCTTGTTCTGTATATCCATCCATTTTAAATAAATAAATAAATAAATGGGTTGTACTTGTATAGCGCTTTTCTACCTTCAAGGTACTCAAAGCGCTTTGACACTACTTCCACATTTACCCATTCACACACACATTCACACACTGATGGAGGGAGCTGCCATGCAAGGCGCCAACCAGCACCCATCAGGAGCAAGGGTGAAGTGTCTTGCTCAGGACACAACGGACGTGACGAGGTTGGTACTAGGTGGGATTTGAACCAGGGACCCTCGGGTTGCGCACGGCAACTCTCCCACTGCGCCACGCCGTCCCTCTTTTCTACCGCTTATTCCCTTTCGGGGTCGCGGGGGGCGCTGGTGCCTATCTATTGTACAGTATTTTGTACTTCTATAGTGTTTTGTATATTGTACAGGATTTCTTATTATTTTTATTGGATAGTAGTCTGTTTATTTCAATTGTTAGTTTTTCCTTTTTACCTCTTATGTCATTTATTTCACCCCATATTTGTTCCCACTGCCGCACCTTAAATTGGAGTATTTAATCTTGTTATATGCAAATATAATGGCAATAAAGTTTATTCTATTCTATTCCATTGTAATTTTTCCTGCCAGTTGTTGCTGAAATCTTTGCCAGTCTACCTGAATTCCTCATTTTCCACTTCTTAATCAGCGTTTCAACACTGCTGCTTGGCATTCTCAATTCCTTGGATATCTTTTAATACACCTTTCTTGTTTTATGCAATTCAGTTACCTTTTCTCGCATATCTTTTAACAATTATTTTCCCTTCCCCATGACTCAGAATCCAGAAAAGCTGTGCAGCACTGGATGAAAGATGCAATTGTCTGTCAGAAGCCCAGAAACTCACTGACCTTTTATTCACACACATTAATTACAAACAAACAGGTCAGAGGTGAGGATTGGAACCTTGATTAGCCATTCAAACCTGTTTGTGTCAACTTTTGTGCATGTTATCAGATCAAATTCATTGGGGTATGGAAACTTTTGATCAGGGTCATTTTGGTACTTTCTTTTGTCATTTTGTTTTAAAAGGGTAAACACAGTTGTTTGCCAATACATAGCTTCACACAACCCTTTAGCATGAGTGGAAGAAAGGTTTTCGTGTTATCATCCATATTCTCTGAAGAATGGCCAAGAAATCATACATTCTTCCAGGGTATGTACACTTATGAGCACGACTGTACATTAACTTTCAGTTACATTATAATGTGGGATTGGGAGCTAGGGCCAAGAGGGCTACATCTATTTGGGGCTGTCACAAATAAATTAATATAAGGGAAATACTCATATTTATTTTGATGCAACGTACTTAACCGGCTTTTTGTTTCTTTTGCAGTCTGACATGAAAAAAATGTTGGCTCTGTTGGACAGGAAGATTGGACAAAATGAATCTGTCATAGCTAGAGTCACAGATAAGCAGCAGGCCCTGAAGGTAAGCACACACATGAAATAAAAGCATGTTCAATCCGGGGAAATTGAGCATTGTGATATTTTATTTGTATGCACTCGCTTTGAGTAGAAGTATAGAGGTTAATTTGTGTCTCATATTTGAAAGCTTTTTTTGAATATATGTAACTGAATGTTTTTTATTTGAATTTTGTGAACTAAATTTGTAGCATTAAATTATGCTGACAATTTCATAAAAAAAAAAAATCTGGGTTTTAAAATTCAGTGTAAAAAAAATATTCTGTGCTGAAAAATTCAGTGTTAAAAAAGTTGCTGCTTCAAGAAGCAAGTCTTAACTTCCCAAATGTGTCAAGTTCGAAGTCACGTGACACGGATCTTGCAAATCGGCATTAAAAAAGCAATGAACTGTGCTACCTGGGCATAATACGACATACTGAACATTTCAATGCAGCCTGCAGGATGTTTTCAAACTATAGAAATGATTCCAATGGTTCAAATCTGTACTTTTTAGCTAAACTGACTGCAATACACAATGTGACCAGCAGATGGTACTGGAAAAAGATGTTCAGGTAAACATAGGAAGAAGACCCGACAGAACCCGAAAATGGCAGAAAATGCATATTTTTGAAAACCTTTATTTCGCTAAAATGTCGTAAAGGGGGACCCTTATGCAAAAAAAAAACAAAAAAACGGATTTGCTTCAGCAGCACGATACTGGTGCTATAGCTGTAGGAGATGTCTCAAAACGTCATCAGGAGTCCCGACAGAACCCGAAAATGGCAGAAAATGCATATTTTTGGGGAAAAAAATTCGCTAAAAAATGGTATTAAAATAAAAAAAAAACGGATTTGCTTCATTAGCACAATACTGGTGCTGTAGTTGTAGGAGATGTCTCAAAACGTCATCAGGAGTCCCGACAGAACCCGAAAATGGCAGGAAATGCATATTTTTGAAACACTTTTTTTCGCTAAAATGTCGTAAGGGGGGACCATTATGCAAATTTTCCAAAAAACGGATTTGCTTCAGCAGCACAATACTTGTGCTGTAGCTGTAGGTGTAGGAGATGTCTCAAAACATATTAGGAGTCCCGGCAGAACCCGAAAATGGCAGAAAATGCATATTTTTGGGGAAAAAATTCGCTAAAAAAAGGTATTAAAATTTTTAAAAAACTGATTTGCTTCATTAGCACAATACTGGTGCTGTGGTTGTAGGAGATGTCTCAAAACATCATCAGGAGTCCCGACAGAACCCCAAAATGGCAGAAAATGTATATTTTTGAAAAACTTTATTTCGCTAAAATGTCGTAAGGGGGGGACCCTTATGAAAAAATTCAAAAAAATGTATTTACTTCAGCAGCACAATACAGGTGCTGCAGCTGTAGGATATGTATCAAAATGTCGTCAGGAGCCCCGACAGAACCCGAATTTTGCAGAAAATCCATATTTTTTGGGGGAAAAAATTCGCTAAAAAAAAGTTTAACAAATTGTAAAAATGGATTTGCTTCAGAAACACAATACTGGTGCTGTAGTTGTAGGAGATGTCTCAAAACGTCATCAGGAGTCCCGACAGAACCCGAAAATGGCAGAAAATGCATATTTTTTGGGGAAAAAATTCGCTAAAAAGTTATTAAAATTTTTCAAAAACGCATTTGCTTCATTAGCACAATACTGGTGCTGTAGTTGTAGGAGATGTCTCAATACGTCATCAGGAGTCCCGACAGAACCCGAAAATGGCAGAAAATGCATATTTTTGAAAAACTTTATTTCGCTAAAATGTTGAAAAAATTCCAAAAAATGTATTTACTTCAGCAGCACAATACAGGTGCTGCAGCTGTAGGATATGTCTCAAAATTTCGTCAGGAGCCCCGACAGATCCCGAATATTGCAGAAAATGCATATTTTTGGGGGCAAAAAATTCGCTAAAAAAAAGTTTAGCAAATTGAAAAAACGGATTTGCTTCAGAAACACAATACTGGTGCTGTAGTTGTAGGAGATGTCTCAAAACATCATCAGGAGTCCCGACAGAACCCGAAAATGGCAGAAAATGCATATTTTTGAAAAACTTTATTTCATGCAAAAATTCCAAAAAACGGATTTGCTTCAGCAGCACAATACTGGTGCTGTAGCTGTAGGAGATGTCTCAAAACGTCATCAGGAGTCCCGACAGAACCCGAAAATGGCAGAAAATGCATATTTTTTGGGAAAAAAATTCGCTAAAAAAAGGTATTAAAATAAAAAAAAAATGGATTTGCTTCACTAGCACAATACTGGTGCTGTAGTTGTAGGAGATGTCTCAAAACGTCATCAGGAGTCCCGACAGAACCCGAAAATGGCAGGAAATGCATATTTTTGGGGAAAAAAATTCGCTAAAAAAAGGTATTAAATTTTTTTAAAAACGGATTTGCTTCATTAGCACAATACTGGTGCCGTAATTGTAGGAGATGTCTCAAAACGTCATCAAGAGTCCCGACAGAACCCGAAAATGGCAGAAAATGCATATTTTTGAAAAACTTTTTTTTGCTAAAATATTGTAAGGGGGGACCCTTATGCAAAAATTCAAAAAAATGTATTTACTTCAGCAGCACAATACAGGTGCTGCAGCTGTAGGATATGTCTCAAAATGTCGTAAGGAGTCCTGACAGAACCCGAATATTGCAGAAAATGCCTACTTTTTGGGGGGAAAAATTTGCTAAAAAAAAGTTTAACAAATTGAAAACACGGATTTGCTTCAGAAACACAATACTGGTGCTGTAGTTGTAGAAGATGTCTCAAAACGTCATCAGGAGTCCCGACAGAACCCGAAAATGGCAGAAAATGCATATTTTTGAAAAACTTTTTTTCGCTAAAATGTGGCACTACCATATCTATTATTAAAGTCACAAAGCGCATTATTTCTTGGAATTTAGGACATGCTGTCCCTGACATAATCCTGATATCCACTACAACTATCAGAATCAGACATACTTTATTAATCCTTGAGGGGAAATTAAAATGTTCAGCACAATCCCATTCAACAGACAAACATTACAGGGAGACAGAACAAGATCGCTGACGGGCCTGCCAACTTTCGGCGCCCCTCTCAAAAAAAGGTGAGATACAGGTAAACAAGCGAGGAGGGGAAAAATAAAAAAATAAAATAAAATGAAATAAAAAAAGCGATCTAAGCCAGGGCCCCTGGAGAGGGGGTCCAGACTGAGGCCAAAGGAAAAAAAACTCATAGCCATAGTACACATCCTTCTTACATGTGTGTAAGAGGGAAACATCAAAGAATACATCCATCCATCCATTTTCTACCGCTTATTCCCTTTTGGGGTCGCGGGGGGCGCTGGCGCCTATCTCAGCTACAATCGGGCGGAGGGCGGGGTACACCCTGGACAAGTCGCCACCTCATCGCAGGACCAACACAGATAGACAGACAACATTCACACTCACATTCACACACTAGGGACCATTTTTTTAGTGTTGCCAATCAACCTATCCCCAGGTGCATGTCTTTGGAAGTGGGAGGAAGCCGGAGTACCCGGAGGGAACCCACGCATTCACGGGGAGAACATGCAAACTCCACACAGAAAGATCCCGAGCCTGGATTTGAACCCAAGACTGCAGGACCTTCGTATTGTGAGGCAGACGCACTAACCCCTCTGCCACCGTGAAGCCCTCAAAGAATACAAAGGACATGAAATACATTAAACTAGCTGAGCTGATGCAACCAGCCACTTCTACATACAGCTATGAATAAAAAGTAAAATAAAACATATACACTGTGGTGGCCTCTGCGGTGTTCCACGCCATCGTCGGCTGGGGTGGAGAGAGCATGGCCAGAGACAGGAGAAGACCCAAAAAAAAGCAACCAAGCGAGCCGACTCCGTTCTCGGTTGCCAAACAACTCTCGGCCAGTGTCCAGTCCGCATGGATTAGCGAGGATACGTCCAAGAAGACTGAGGTGTCCGATACCTGCTCATTCAGCCAAGACCGTGAAGCTTGTCCGTCCCGGCGCTCAGTGCCAGCTCCGCAGCCCTATCTCTTCATCCGCATCTCCTCCAGTCTCTCCAAACGGACTCTGGTGTGGCAGAGACCCGGCACCTGGTCTTCATGGCCAAAAGGCTCCCGGTAGGCAGATCCAGAAGTCCACTAAAAAGCACCGCAGAGGTAACAAAAGTGCCACCCCTTGTCACACGGTCCCAAAGGGTCCCGGACCAAAAGGCAAATAGATTATATAGATATAACACATAAAAACAAGAGAGAAACACAAAAGGTTAAGAGCACAGAGCTCCTGTCAAAAAAACTATGGGAAATACTATACTTTCACTTTCACAAAGTGCATTATTTTTAATTTTTAAAAACATGCCTCAAAACAACAGCTACAAAAACAATGAAGGCACACAGCCTCAGTCCAGAGTATACTAGAGTAATAAAGTGAACAATAACATAGTCCTCCTTTTGTAGACTGCCTGGTATACTGTATAACAGGAAATTATAAGCTGGGCTAAAACTGCCCTGCTCTAATGTATTTGTATGAGTAACACAAATGTGCTGTAAGCTGGTGGTGAGTGCTTGAAGTGGCCTAGCAGTCAGCCACTGCGCCTTATAATCCGGTGCGCCCTATGAAATACGGTTCTCAATGCTAGATATATATATATATATATATATACATATATATATATATATATATATATATATATATATATATATATATATATATATATGTATATATGTATGTATATGTATATATGTCTTGATTGGATTATCCAGAGAATAGTGCTCGATACCGTGGTAGAGCGCAATATGTGTGGGAAAAATCACAAGACTACTTCATCTCTACAGAACTGTTTCATGAGGGGTTCCCTCAATCATCAGGAGATTTTAATGGAAGCATTCACATACAATGGTTTATATAGGGCACAGAGTGGGTGGTTGTGGGCCTGGTGATTGGCTCATGTGTTACCTAGGAGGTGTTTCCGTCTGTGGCGGCATGTTGAAATGATTTCACTACGCTTATTGAGGGATGATAGATCTGGATGATATATAATAGTTTCTCTTTTAAGCATAGGTTGCATCTTTTATTACCACTGTTGTAAGGTGTGCTGGATGCAAGAATGTGCCATGTTATTGAATATTCAACATTATTGTCTTTGAGGTTCCAAATGTGTTTGCTGAGTTCTGTAGAATTCCGCAAAGTCTGGTTTCTAAAGGAGGCGTTGTGATTATTCCATCTTGTTTTGAACGCTCCTTCGGTTAACCCTACGTACGTGTCGGATGTGTTAATGTCCTTGCGTGTTACCTTAGCTTGGTAAACGACTGATGTCTGTAAGCATCCTCCATTGAGAGGGCAATCAGGTTTCTTGCGACAGTTACATTCCTGAATGTAACCCACCCACTCCGTGCCCTATATAAACCATAGTATGTGAATACTTCCATTAAAATCTCCTGATGATTGAGGTAACCCCTCATGAAACAGTTCTGTAGAGATGAAGTAATCTTGTGATTTTTCACACACCTACATATATATATATATATATATATATATATATACTATAAAATGTTCCTTTTTCTAAGCTCTCATCCTATTTGTTAGAATGAATAATTATTTGTTAATTTGGCCATTGATCGGTTGATCAGATGCAAGACTTCTATTTCAACCTTGTGTTCAGTTGCATTGACCACCTGTTCATGGATCTTCTATTCTAGGACGATGCCGACATGATTAGGTTGAACATGGCGCTTGAGTATCAACAAATCAAAGACATGCTGGCCAATGATGAACATGAGGCTTCTGGCCTACTGGACCAAGAGCTGGCGTCTGCTCAGAAAAAGCTCAGCAACCTGATGAAGTTGTTTAAAGACAACGTCAAGAGCTTAAGCAAATCCAAAGAGGAAATCAAGAGTCTGATACAGCAGCCAAAAACCATGGTCGTTCTGCAGGTGGGACCATGATGATTCCTATTCTAATTCCTTTGATGGTATCGATGATCAAACTTTTTCCACAACAGGTTGCGGACAGAAAAAATTGAAATTTGCTATTATTCTGAAACCGATCCAACGTAGGTCAATGTATGCGAAGCTATCTGAAGAAAGTAACGACATCTTAGCTTAAAGTAAAAAGTTTTAAAAAATTTCTCATATATATATCTATTAGGGGCGGCATAGCTCGGTTGGTAGAGTGGCCGTGCCAGCAACTTGAGGGTTGCAGGTTCGATTCCCGCTTCCGCCATCCTAGTCACTGCCGTTGTGTCCTTGGGCGAGACACTTTACCCACCTGCTCCCAGTGCCACCCACACTGTTTTAAATGTAACTTAGATATTGGGTTTCACTATGTAAAGCGCTTTGAGTCACTAGAGAAAAGCGCTATATAAATATAATTCACAATTCACTTCACTGTTAGGGCTGTGAATCTTTGGGTGTCCCACGATTCGATACAATATCGATTCTTGGGGTCCCGATTCGATAATATATCGATTTTTTTTTTTATTCGATTCTCTATTCAAAAACTGTATTTTTCCGATTCAAAAGGATTCTGTATTCATTCAATACATAGGATGTCAGCAGGATCTACCCCAGTCTGCTGAAATGCTAGCAGAGTAGTAGATAAAAAACAAAAAAAACAATGTTCTA
The DNA here is from genome assembly GCF_033978795.1 of Nerophis ophidion. Classification (NCBI taxonomy): domain Eukaryota; kingdom Metazoa; phylum Chordata; class Actinopteri; order Syngnathiformes; family Syngnathidae; genus Nerophis; species Nerophis ophidion. The sequence continues at coordinate 19,304,091 of NC_084630.1, read as the reverse complement.
TCAACTGATTGCAATAATGTTAATTTGTTTTAACTATTAAACGAAGCAAAAATATGACTTATTTTATCTTTGTGAAAACTTTGGACACAGTGTGTTGTCAAGCTTATGAGATGCGATGCAAGTGTAAGCCACTGTGACACTATTGTTCTTTTTTTTTAATTTTTATAAATATCTAATGATAACGTCAATGAGGGATTTTTAATCACTGCTATGCTGAAATTATAACTAATATTGATACTGTTGTTGATAATATTCATTTTTGTTTCACTACTTTTGGTTTGTTCTGTGTCGTGTTTGTGTCTCCTCTCAATTGCTCTGTTTATTGCAGTTCTGAGTGTTGCTGGGTCAGGTTTGGTTTTGGAATTGGATTGCATTGTTATGGTATTGCTGTGTAGTGGTTTGTTATATTGATTAAAAAAAAAAGCAATTTAAAAAAAAAATGAGAATCGATTCTGAATCGCACAACATGAGAATTGCGATTCGTATTCGAATCGATTTTTTTCCCACACCCCTGTATGTATGTGTGTGTGTGTGTGTGTGTGTGTGTGTGTGTGTGTGTGTGTGTATATATATATATATATATATATATATATATATATATATATATATTGGGCTGGGCGATATGACTAAAAAATGTATCACGATATAAGTGTTTCATATCAGTCGATATCGATAATTATCAATAAAAAAAAAAAAAAAAAACTATTCTAAATAAAGACCAGGAGAAAAAAGGCTGAATTTAAATACTTTTATTTCAAATATAACCTTTAACCTTTAGAACGAGGTCTGCATTAAGAAAAACGGTCAAATAAATCAAAATCCTTGTCGATGTGCAAATATTGACATTAAATAAATGCTTACCCAGACTTCTCAACTATGCTGAGTGGTAGCATGTCCTTCGCTAATTGATACACCACTGCATCCCTTATTTCTTTATAATGTTTTGAATTTTTGTCTTATGGCACTGCTGCCGAGTGCCTCTCGATGGTGGTCTGTTGTCGTTTCGGTGCTGTTCCACTTGCACCGGCTGATGTTGTGGCTGTTTGCTGCTGTACTCCAGTGGGTGAGAGCGGCTCAGGTGGTAAAATAAGTTTGTCGTGTTCCAACATTCGGTCGGGACTACGACCTTGCAAAGTTTGCAGACAGTATTACTCTGATTCGTATCGGACTTAAACAATCCAAAATACTGCCAAACTGGTGACGTGACGTTTCCTTTTTTATTTACAATTTCATCTCGTGCTGCCGCACTCATATTCCCGTTTTGTTGATTTACGTGGACCCCGACTTAAACAAGTTGAAAAACTTATTCGGGTGTTACCATTTAGTGGTCAATTGTACGGAATATGTACTGAACTGTGCAATCTACTAATAAAAGTATCAATCGTTGCTTTTTCTTTTTTTTTTCTCTGTTAGCATTTCCCAGAATGCCTTGCCAGGCTCGGCCGTGATAGGTCGAAAGGCTAAAGCCCTTCCTTTGCCTACACCCCCCAGAATGCCCTGCGGTTCCGGCTCTGCGTTTCTTACTATTTTTTTCTAACAGAACTCAGTGAAATTATCAAACGTTCTATCGACTTCATTTTCTATTGATATTGATCACATGTCTACCACGATATATATCGTTATCGTTTTATCGCCCATATATATATATATATATATATATATATATATATATATATGTACATGTATATGTGTATATGTATATATATATGTATGTATATATGTATGTATGTATATATATATATGTGTGTGTATATATATATATATGTGTATATATGTATATATATATGTATATATATATATATATATATGTATATATATATATGTATATATATATATATATATATAATACAAAACATGGGTTGTGTGACTATGTGTGGGGAATTAACTGCTGAGTGTTACCATGAGTGTTGAGCGAGAGAGACGGAAATCTAATGGGGGCAGAGCATGCTTGTAGATCCGTGAGACAGGCAGTAAGTCGGGGCGATAGAGAGGCGTCTAAGATCCGTGTCCAAGCGGGAGGTCGAGATCGAAGAGGCAGCCAGGGAAGCAAAGGGCACGCGGGAAGACGAGACACACTGCTCGTGACGTGGGAACGAGGGCAGGCTGCAGGGGGGACGATAAAGAGGACACGAGACAATAAACACAACGGGGGAGAAACACAGAGAGAGAATGCATATAGCTAGATTATTGCTTACTGCACAGGAACAGATGACTACGTTCTGGCACGGGATAGCAGGTTGTGCAGGCTTATGAAGGCAGGTCCTCAGATCAGGACAGGTACGCTGATTGCTGGTAATTGATTTCAGCCGCCGGACTGACACGTGCCTGGCGTGCTAATGGAAGTGCGCTCAGCGCAGTGCGCACATGTATGCAAATTGCACACAGGCAGTGCTTCATCTAACCAACAGACTCCCTGTTCTACCCAGTAGAAGTACTAAGTACACAGAAACACATGTACGGAACTAACAGGCATATATAGGTGGAGAAGTTTAACTTAACTTTAAGTTTAACTTAACTTTAAGTTTGTGACGGGAATGAAGACAAAAAAAAAGAGTCATCAGCAACAAGTAGAAAAGTAACAATAACTAGAGTAAAAATACCCGAAAGTACAAAGTATAAAGTCTTTGGATTCACCATAACGCCAGTTGAAAATGTGGAAAGACTGGTGTGTGTTTTATGATATTCTACTCCCCATTGTAACATCCCATCTCTGTGAGATGGTTTCTTCTCCTGCTGCTGCAATGAAAATAAGAGATTTAACCAGAAATGGTATGCATAATCTATATAGTATATAGTCTCAGTGTCCGGCCTGAGATTGGAAGGGCGAGTCATACCAAACACTATAAAAACCCATTACCTCCCTGCTTGGTACTCCGCATCAAGGGTTGGAATTAGGGGTTAAATCACCAAATGATTTTTGAGTGCGGACACCGCTGCTGCTCACTGCTCCTCTCACCTCCCAGGGGGTGAACATGGGGATGGGTCAAACGCAGAGGGTAATTTCACCACACCTAGTGTGTGTGTGTGTGTGTGTGTGTATGTGTGGGACTAACATTAATAGAAGGATTAAATACACTTCAGACATGTATTATTATTTTTACAATAATGTTTATTTTTACAAAAATTTAGGTTTTTGGGTTAAAGTTTAATTGTTTTAATATGTTTTAATGTTTTAATACACCATATCAAAATTAAACTAATAATAATAACCGAGGCAAGAGCACAGTTGTTCCGGTACTTAAAGTTGTACTTTTTTATTTTCGTCCTTTAAAAGGTGCCGTTTGCAATTACCTGTCTAATTAAATAAAGTTATTTTTAATTCTGATTCTTGCTCTGTTACAATTTTCACCGCAAAAAACAAAACAAAGACACAGTTAGCTCGCTTATGCTACCATTGAAGAAAAAGACGAGCATGGTGCAAACACCGCATTCTCTCCTAGGTCAGTCAGGCAGGGCTAAAACAATAACAAATGTTTTAAAGCAGCAGATTTAAGACCATATTGCATTAAAAACTAGATTTTGACCCACTTCTATGGTGGAACAACAATGAGCCATGACCCATGTATCCTCTTACTGCCAAGATAGCCAGGCAATACCTCGCCATACCTGCAACCTCCGTGCCCAGTGAAAGGGTATTTTCCACAGCTGGAGACATTGTAACTGCAAGCATGTCTGCTTTTTCTGCAGATAATGTGGATAAACTGACTTTTCTGGCAAAATCATAAAGTGAAAGTCACCAGGGTTAAAGGTTGGGGAGGGAGAAAAGTTGAGTTGACTCGAAGCTGTTTATTGTTGCATTTATTATACGTAGAAGAAAGGTTTTGTCATTTTATTTAATCTGAGCAACAACTTGAAGCAGTTTAATGTTGCACTTTATATGCGGAAAGGTTTTGTTAAGAAACCAATTCTGAGCCTTATCTTATTTAGTTTTAGTTTTTATTTTGGGCAGCACGGTGGAAGAGGGGTTAATGTGTCTGCCTCACAATACGAAGGTCCTGAGTAGTCCTGGGTTCAATCCCGGTATCTTTCTGTGTGGAGTTTGCATGTACTCCGGCTTCCTCCCACATCCAAAGACATGCACCTGGGGATAGATTGATTGGCAACACTAAATTGTCCCTAGTGTGTGAATGTGAGTGTGAATGTGGTTTGTCTATCTGTGTTGGCCCTGCAATGAGGTGGCAACTTGTCCAGGATGTACACCGCCTTCCGTCCGATTGTAGCTGAGATAGGCACCAGCGACCCCATAGGGAATAAGCGGTAGAAAATGGATGGATAGTTTTTATTTTATATATGTTGACCACATTAACCCTGGCAATCGACTATGTGTGTATATGTATGTTATTGTTCTTAACATTCATGACTGCCTACTGTTGCACTGATCAGCCTAGTGGTGGCTCACATCCATCACACACACAGCTTTTTTCTATTTTTGGGCATACATATTACAGTGTTTTCAATGTTAAAATGTGTTTACAAATTTGGTAAATGAATAACCAGAAAATGTATATTTTGTTGTTTTCTTACTGTACCGAAAATGAAACGAACCGTGACCTCCAAACCGAGATTTTTGCATATCGATACACCCTTACTCCAAACACACGTCAAAAGTGGTAAAGGAATGGCTAAATCAGGCTAGAGTGAAAGTTTAAAAATGGCCTTCCCAAAGTCCTGACTTAAACGTGTGGACAATGCTGAAGAAACAAGTCCATGTTAGACGAACACATTTAGCTGAACTGCACCAATTTTGTCAAGACTTCATGAATGTTTTTGATGACCAACAAGTATGTGCTCCAATCACCCTATCACACAAAAATAAGAGTTGTAGAAATGATTAGAAAGTCAAGACAGCCATGACATTATGTTCTTTACAAGTGTATGTAAACTTTTGACCATGACTGTAATGCTTGCAATACTTTGGAAAGTTAGCGCCCTCTAGGAAGCCGCGTAGAGGCTGCAAATGTCCACCGTAAGTCGACTGTAACCAATTTATTACAGCATACTATTTCACCTATTCAATCGTGTCTCCGTCCTCACAGGCCTCAGTTGACCTGCCCAGAGCTGCAACCATTGATGTTTATGCCCCACAATGCAACTTGGATTCTCCAAAAGTGAAAGCAGCCCAAGAGTTTGCTGTTCAACTGAAAGAAGAAATGAGTCAGATCTTTCGTCAGCCACTTGAAAACCGACCAGCGCTTATCAAAACAACAGGTACCAGTGTCACACTATAATCAACACAGTATAGGACATAAAGCATCCATAGGTTTGTACATTGGGACAAAAAAGTATTTAGTCAGCCACCGATTGTGCAAGTTCTCCCACTTAAAATGATGACAGAGGTCTGTCATTTTCATCATAGGTACACTTCAACTGTGAGAGACAGAATGTGAAAAAAAAAAATCCAGGAATTCACATTGTAGGAATTTTAAAGAATTTATTTGTAAATTATGGTGGAAAATAAGTATTTGGTCAACCATTCAAAGCTCTCATTGATGGAAGGAGGTTTTGGCTCAAAATCTCACGATACATGGCCCCATTCATTCTTTCCTTAACACGGATCAATCGTCCTGTCCCCTTAGCAGAAAAACAGCCCCAAAGCATGATGTTTCCACCCCCATGCTTCACAGTAGGTATGGTGTTCTTGGGATGCAACTCAGTATTCTTCTTCCTCCAAACACGACGAGTTGAGTTTATACCAAAAAGCTCTATTTTGGTTTCATCTGACCACATGACATTCTCCCAATCCTCTGCTGTATCATCCATGTATCCATTTTGGTATAAACGCAACCCGTCGTGTTTGGAGGAAGAAGAATACTGAGTTGCATCCCAAGAACACCACACCTACTGTGAAGCATGGGGTTTCACATGCTTCAAACGGCCCCAAAACATCATGCTTTGGGGCCGTTTTTCTGCTAAGGCAGGGGTGTCAAACTCAAGTACAGAGTGGGCCAAAATTTAAACCTGAACAAAGCCGTGGGCCAAGGTTAAACAAATTAACCTTTTAATAGGGACCCAAACAAGTTTTGCATTGAATATTAAACAAGCAAGGTTTATATAACTTTATAGTCACATGCAAAATCGAGTTTCAAATTATAATGATAATGATTAAAAAATATCAATGGCATATCAAATAAAATTTTAATAAAAATTGGGGGGAGCGGGGTTTGGTGGTAGCTGGAGTGTATATTGTAGCGTCCCGGAAGAGTAAGTGCTGCAAGGGAGTGTGGGTATTTCTTCTGTTGAGTTTATGTTGTGCTACGGTGCGGAGGTTCTCCCGAAATGTGTTTGTCATACTTGTTTGGTGTGGCTTCACAGTGTGGCGCATATTTGTAAAAGTGTTAAAGTTGTTTATACGGCCACCCTCAGTGTGACCCTTATGGCTGTTGATCAAGCATGCCTTGCATTCACTTGTGTGAGTTAAAGCCGCATATATTATGTGAGATGGCTGGCACGTTGTTTGTATGGCGGAAAAGTGGACGTGACGACAGGCTGTATAGGACACTAAAGGCAGTGCCTTCAAGGCACACCCCCAATATTGTTGTCTGGGTGGAAATCGGGAGAAATTCAGAAGAATGGTTGCCCCGGGAGATTTTCGGGAGGGGCACTGAACTTTGGGAGTCTCCCGGGAAAATCGTGAGGGTTGGCAAGTACGAGTATCAGCGGTGAATGCAGTGTTACAGAGGCATCGCCGCTGTGTAATACCGGCGGGCCAGCTCTAATCTTAATTGGATATTACCTCAAGGGCCAAATTAAATTACACGCCGGGCCAAATTTGGCCCGCGGGCCAGAGTTTGATACCCATGCGCTAAAGTGACAGGACGATTGATCCGTGTTAAGGAAAGAATGAACGGGGCCATTTATCATGAGATTTTGAGTCAAAACCTCCTTCCATCAATGAGAGGTTTGAATGGTTGACCAAAATGGACGGCGTGGCGCAGTGGGAGAGTGGCCGTACGCAACCCGAGGGTCCCTGGTTCAATCCCCACCTAGTACCAACCTCGTCACGTCCGTTGTGTCCTGAGCAAGACACTTCACCCTTGCTCCTGATGGGTGCTGGTTAGCGCCTTGCATGGCAGCTCCCTCCATCAGTGTGTGACTGTGTAAATGTGAAAGTAGTGTCAAAGCTCTTTGAGTACTTTGAAGGTAGAAAAGCGATATACAAGTACAACCCATTTATAATTTATTTATTTATAAAATACTTATTTTCCACCATCATTTACAAATACGTTCTTTAAAATTCCTACAATGTGAATTCCTGGATTTTTTTTTTCACATTCTGTCTCTCACAGTTGAAGTGTACCTATGATGAAAATTACCGACCTCTGTCATCATTTTAAGTGGGAGAACTTGCACAATCGGTGGCTGACTAAATACTTTTTTGCCCCACTGTATATTTTATACGTTCACATTTTGAATACTTACCCAAAAAAACATGTTTGATAACTTTGTCTTAGCATTAGAACCCCAACTTTTGATGTTTTTAAGACAAAGCAATACAGCACATACCCAGTGAAAAACATCAAAGACCTTTGGGATACTATAATATGTAGTAGAAATATCGGGGATTTAACCCGGGGCCTCGTCCTGTTCGTGACGCCAATTTTATGTGGTAGAAATGCCGAATCTTAAACAGGAACAATAGAGAGTTTGTTACAACAGTTTTAATTACTCACAATCAAATTGTACAAAGTTGGGTTGAATCAATATGAATTACAGACAGTCTCTCATGATACGAAAGATGGTGAACCCTCATGAAAGGAATTAATAAGAGCGCACATCAGGCTTGGTCTTCCCTTCTTATGGCCTGATTTGTAACATGACAACTTATGTAACTGTCCAATGTTCAGAGTGACTTGACCTGTTATGTCGTATCCCTCCCAATGCTTTCAGTTTAGAGGTAACCCTAGGACAAAAAATTTCTACTACATCTAAAATACTACTAATTCATGTTACATACTGTATGTTTAACGAGCCCAATTATTCAAAACCACCTGATGATACCTGCTTATGTATATTTGGGATCTGGATACATCCCGAGAATTTGAAGTCAAACCGTGGAGGCACTGCGGAGATATTTGTTAACCCTTGTGTAATGTTCATATTGTTGTTACTCAGCCAGCGTTTGTGGGTCTGATGGACCCCTTGCATTTTGTGTTTTTTAATGCCCCCAGCTAAAAGCAACTGTGTGAGAACGTATACTTGAATATCACGACATAGTCATTTTCTAAATCGCGCAGAGACAAACCCGCGATATAGAGTATACACTGCAAAAAGTCATGGCTCAAAAACAAGAAAAAAAAATACAAAAATGAGGGGTATTTTACTTGAACTAAGCAAAACTATCTGCCAATAGAACAAGAAAATTTGGCTTGTCAAGACTTTCAGAAACAAGTAAAATTAGCTAACTTCAATGAACCCAAAAATACCTTAAAATAAGTATATTCTCACTAATAACAAGTGCACTACTATACGAGTACGTATTTTCTATTATTTCATTGAATATAAAACGGCAAAGTCTATTTGGCTGTCATCTGTTTTAATATGAGAAACAATTGTGTCAAAGTCATGATATGTTTTACATTCTTGAAATAAGAAATTATTACTTTAAAAAGTAGTTTTATACTTGTGAGTGTTGATGACACAGCTTTGCAACATTTGATATTCTCGTTTCAAGCATGTTTTACTCAATATAGGTAATCAAATCTCAGCTACAAGCTGTAGTATCTTACTGAGATCATTTAGGACCTAAACACTTAAAACAAGTAAAACACTCTAACATAAAATCTTATGTATGGCCGCGCAAGTTCCGGGATGTCCAAAATGTCCATAACACACCCAGCCGAGTCCCATGGGGAGGAGGGATGAAAGTTGGAAAAGTCAGCATAAGTCCCAAAAATGTCCAAAATACCTACACAGGTTTGAGTCCCACAAGTTCCGCCGCCGGTCGGGATGCCCAGAATGTCCAAAACGCGCCCAGCAAAGTCCCACGGGAAGGTGGGGAGAAAAGTGAGAAAAGTCGGGGAAATGTTCAAAAGTCCCACCCGGGTTCGAGTGTGCACTCAAACTCAAACTCGGACCCGGGTGGGACTCGAACCTGGGTAGGTATTTTGAAAATTTTGGGGGACTTTTGCCGACTTTTCTCATTTTTTCCCCCCTACTTCCCGTGGGACTTTGCTGGGTGCGTTTTGGACATTTATTGTATCCCGGGATTTGTGTGGACTGGAACCCCGGGGAGGTATTTTGGACACAATTGGGACTTTTGAACATTTTGGCCGCCTTTTCCCCCTCTCCTTCCCCGCCTTCCTGTGCACCATTGCTGGGTGTGTTTTGGACACTTGGACAAAAATAGTTTCAACCATATTTTACTCAAAATAGGTCATAAAATGTCGGAAACAAGCTGTAGTATCTTACTGAGATCATTTAGGAGTAAAACACTTAAAACAAGTAAAAGACTCTAACATAAAATCTGCTTAGTGAGAAGAATTATCTTACCAGACAGAAAATAAGCAAATATCACCCTTATTTGAGATATTTCATCTTACTTAGATTTCAGTTTTTGCAGTGTATCGATATATCGCCCAGCCCTAGTTTTAAGTATTAGAATTGTCGAAAGGCTTTAAAAGTGAGCTTTCATTCAAAAAAAATGTTCTTTGAAGCCTATCATAAACAATGACTAACAATATTCTTTGTGATTTTTCAACACCATTTGTCCTCAGAAGAAGACACCAAGGACAATAAAGAGAAGAACACATTTTTGCTGGAAACTCCGCCCCTTCAGGTCAAGACTGACAAGAAGACACAACAAAGTAAAAAAGAATTAAATTGTCTGTCAATGGTCTTAAAGTCACACTTGTTATCTAATGCTGTAAAATTGTTTTTTTTTTTCCTTTTAGAAAAAAAGCTGACCTCCACGCCGAAAAATGCCAAGGGTCATTTAAAAAAAAAGTTTTCTTCAATGGAGAATCTCTTGGGGGTTGATGGGAAAACCAAACTGAGCGCCTATGCTTCTGGACCGCCCCTGAAAACAGGTACACCTTTACCTAAATACGAGGGATTTTTTTCTTCTTCTATTGAACCTTCATATAACTTACATCTTCTCATACCAAATAGTTCCGCAAAGTTCTCGTGAACAAGCACTATAAACAATAAACATCCAGAAAGAATTCACAACACTTCAGTTTTTCCACATTTTATTCCAAATTGGAATAAATTATTTCTGTCCTCAAAATTCTACAAACAATACCCCATAATGACGATGTGAAAACTTTTTTTGGGAAAATCCAATGTCCATCCATCCATTTTCTAACGCTTATTCCCTTTTGGGGTTGCGGGGGGTGCTGGCGCCTATCTCAGCTACAATCGGGCGGAAGGCGGTGTACACCCTGGACAAGTCGCCACTTCATCCCAGGGCCAACACAGATAGACAGACAACATTCACACTCACATTCATTCACTAAGGCAGGGGTCGGGAACCTTTTTGGCTAAGAGAGCCAAAAAGCCAAATATTTTAAAATGTATTTCCGTAAGAGCCATATAATATTTTTTTTAACACCGAACACAACTAAACGCGTGCATTATTAAGTAAGACCAACATTTCTAGAGTATAATAGGTCTCTTATTCTTTGTAATAACATTGTTATTTCGAAGCTAACTGTGGAGGGGGCGTGGCCTGCGGGCCTGCAGTGAACTGGGGTGTGCCAGGACCGGCCTCTAAACCAGCGACAGGTGCGTAGATGGCCCACCTGGGCCTTGTTATCTAATCACCTGTCACTCTGTTATAAGCAGCAGCCAGGAAGAGAGTCGGGGTTGGGGCTGGAGCCAGAGCGCGAGCGAGAACGAAAGAGAAAAATACAATTGCTGGAAAGCAACTGAGGGACTTATTGAAAAATAAAACAATATTGTAACCCTGAAATAGGCTCTTATGTCGGCGCTTGGTGGTCTGAAGAACCCCCAGAAGGGCAAGCCCCACACTAACCAACAATAAATAAATCACTTCTTACCATTAATGCAACTTCTTGAACAGGTGCGGTAGAAACGGATGGATGGATTAAAAATGCATGAGAATGTTTTATATTTTGAACATTTATTTTTAACACTGTGATTACAAGTGGAATTATTCATTATTTATCGTGTTAAGCAATGCCAGCTCAGATTTATCTGAGAGCCAGATGCAGTCATCAAAAGAGCCACATCTGGCTCCCGAGCCATAGGTTCCCTACCCCTGCTCTACAGCCATAGCATTTGACACCTTTTTACCTGCACCCTGCCTCCCGCTGTTTCCCACATCTACAAAGCAATTATCTACCGACTGCCACCTACTTACATGGAAGAGTATTACACGGTTACTCGGCATAGCTCGGTTGGTAGAGTGGCCGTGCTAGCAACCTGAGGGTTCCAGGTTCGATTCCCGCTTCCGCCATCCTAGTCACTGCCGTTGTGTCCTTGGGCAAGGCACTTTACACACCTGCCCCCATTGCCACTCACACTGGTTTAAATGTAACTTAGATATTGGGTGTCACTTTGTAAAGCGCTTTGAGTCACTAGAGAAAAGCGCCATATAAATATAATTATCTGAGAGCCATATGTAGTCATCAAAAGAGCCACATCTGGCTCTAGAGCCTTAGGTTCCCTACCCCTGGGCTACATCTTCTCATACCAATTAGCTGCGCAAAGTTCTCGTGCAATGTGTCGGAACTTAAGCGGTGAACAAGCACTTTTTCCACATTTTATTCCAAATTGGAATGAATAATTTCTGTCCTCAAAATTCTACACACAATACCCTATAATGACAATCTGAAAACTTTTTTGGGGAAATTCCAATGTATTAAAAATAATAAAAAAGCACATGTACATAAGTATTCACTCCTAAGCTCCATCAGGTTGGATGGGAAGCGTTGGTTTTCATCCAGAATGTCTCTGCACATTGCTGCATTCATCTTAGTCTAGTCAGGGAAGTGCCAAAGCTACAGCATTCCTCTGCGGAGAAGGTCTGTATGGTAAAGTTGCCAGACGGAAGCAATTTCTGAGTAAAAAATTTGCCAAAATGCACCTGAAAGACTTTCAGACCACGAGAGAGGAAAATGATCGGGTCTGATGATACAAAGATTGTACTCTTTGGCGTGAATGCCAGGCGTCATGTTTGGCGGAAACTATGCACCAGGTCAATCCCATCCCTGCAGTATAGCATAGTGGTGGTAGTATCATGCTATGGGGTTGTTTTTCAGCGGCAGGAACTAGAAGACGAGTCAGGAAAGAGGGAAAGATGAATGCAGCAATCTGCAGAAACATCCTAGATAAAAAAAAAACAACGCTTCTTATCCAACCTGATGGAGCTTGAGAAGTGCTGCAAAGAGGAATGGGCGAAACTGCCGAAAGATAGGTGGCATCGTAGTGAAGTGAATTATATTTATATAGCGCTTTTCTCTAGTGACTCAAAGCGCTTTACATAGTGAAACCCAATATCTAAATTACATTTAAACCAGTGTGGGTGGCACTGGGAGCAGGTGGGTAAAGTGTCTTGCCCAAGGACACAACGGCAGTGACTAGGATGGCGGAAGCGGGAATCGAACCTGCAACCCTCAAGTTGCTGGCACGGCCACTCTACCAACCGAGCTATACCGCCCCGTATTTAAATAAGACTTAAGGCTGTAATTGCTGCCAAAGCTGCATCAACAAAGTGTTGAGCAAAAGCTGTGAATGTCAGGTTCAAACACTGACGACATCTATTAAACAAGACAAGAAGCAAACAATTCAACAGAGACAGAATTCAATTTGGCTCAATTTGAGGAGAGACGGCTGGACACTGCACCCCATCGAAAATGTGTAATTATTGGGGCGGTATAGCTCGGTTGGTAGAGTGGCCGTGCCAGCAACTTGAGGGTTGCAGGTTCGATTCCCGCTTCCGCCATCCTAGTCACTGCCGTTGTGTCCTTGGGCAAGACACTTTACCCACCTGCTCCCAGTGCCACCCACACTGGTTTAAATGTAACTTAGATATTGGGTTTCACTATGTAAAGCGCTATATAAATATAATTCACTTCACAAAGATTGCACGCCTCCTCCTTTCATTCGGACCTCCCTTGACCACATGGCAACAGCTGTTTCCAAAGGGACGGGGTCGTAAACAGTGTTGCCTTTGGTTTCATAAAAATAGGTCGGTTCAAAAAAAGAGGTTCGTAAAAGAGTCCAAAATGAGGTTTGTAAAAGAGTTCAAAAAGAGGTTTGTAAAAGAGTTCAAAAAGAGGTCGCAAACGAGTTAAAAAGAGGTTCGGAAAAGAGATCAAAAAGAGATTCGTAAAAGAGTTTAAAAAAAGCAGTGCCCGGAGGGGAGTCTGGTCCTGCTTCCTCTTCGTTCATGTAGTTCTTGGGTCAGAGAATATCTTTTCTGTTGATTACAATACATGAAAGAAACAGAAACCCCTTCATGTTGCTCCCCCCCCCCCTACACAGTGGAGTTTAACAAGCCTTCTTCCCGGTAGGTTCAAAGACATGTTTTTGCTTCTCAATGTAACAAAGTTTTTGTGATAACTTAGATACAATTATTCTAACAGTGGATACTTTTATATACACATTATTATTTTTATTTTTTCTTTCATTTGCAAAACAGAAAACAACTGTTCACATTGTCATTAAGGGTTATTGTCTGTAGAATGTTGAGGATAAAAGTAGTTTATACCATTTTGGAAAAAAAGCTGTTCCATAACAAAACGTGGAGAAAGTAAAACGCTGTGAATAATTTCCAGTCTGCTAGTTGAGAATGACAGAACAAAGAAGTACGGGAGCGTTGGGTGGAATTTGTTTTGCAAACTAAGCACACATTTGTGTGAATTGGTCATGTGTCAGACTGGCAGTAGATGAACATGCTGTGTTCAAATAGTCAATACACTAAAACAATGCTAAAATGTCAAATAATGAGGTTCGTATCTTTTTCTTTCATTTAAAAAAAAAAAGTGGGGTGCACTGACATCAATGTGTGCAGGACTTGCTTCTATGGACATGTCCATGTAAATGCTTTTAGTCTGCCAGCTCCGCTCGGGAAGTTCTATCCGTGTGCGGCTCTGCGATCTACAAAACCAGTGAAGTTGGCAACTTGTGTAAATGGTAAATAAAAACAGAATACAAAGATTTGCAAATCCTTTTCAACTTATATTCAATTGAATAGACTGCAAAGACAAGATATTTAATGTTCCAACTGCAGATAATCATTAACTCAGAATTTAATGGCCGCAACACATTGCAAAAAAGTTGGCATAGAGGCATTTTTACCAAGGTGTTACATGGCCTTTCCTTTTAACAACACTGTAAATTATTGGGAATTGCGGAGACATATTTTTGAAGCTTTTCCCATTCTTGCTTGATGTACAGCTTAAGTTGTTCAACAGTCCGGGGTCTCCGTTGTGGTATTTTAGGCTTCATAATGTGCCACATATTTTCAATGGGAGACAGGTCTGGACTACAGGCAGGCCAGGCTAGTTCCTGCACTCTTTTACAAACCCCTTTTCCATATGAGTTGGGAAATAAATGGGTTGTACTTGTATAGCGCTTTTCTACCTTCAAGGTACTCAAAGCGCTTTGTCATTACTTCCACATTTACCCATTCACACACACATTCACACACTGATGGAGGGAGCTGCCATGCAAGGCGCCAAACAGCAGCCATCAGGAGCAAGGGTGAAGTGTCTTGCTCAGGACACAACGGACGTGACGAGGTTGGTATTAGGTGGGATTTGAACCAGGGACCCTCGGGTTGCGCACGGCCACTCTCCCACTGCGCCACGCCATCCCTGGGAAATTGTGTTAGAGATAAATAAAAACAGAATACACCGATTTGCAAATCCTTTTCAACCCATATTCAGTTGAATGCACTACAAAGACAAGATATTTGATGTTCAAACTCATAAACTTTTTGCAAATAATAATTAACTTAGAATTTCATGGCTAGAACACGTGCCAAAGTAGTTGGGAAAGGGCATGTTCACCACTGTGTTACATCACCTTTTCTTTTAACAACACTCAATAAATGTTTGGGAACTGAGGAAACTAATTGTTGAAGCTTTGAAATGTGGAATTCCTTTCCATTCTTGTTTTATGTAGAGCTTCAGTCGTTCGACAGTCCGGGGTTTCCGCTGTCGTATTTTACGCTTCATAATGCGCCACACATTTTCGATGGGGGACATGTCTGGACTGCAGGCGGGCCAGGAAAGTACCTGCACTCTTTTTTAACGAAGACACGCTGTTGAAACACATGCTAAATGTGGCTTGACATTGTCTTGCTGAAATAAGCAGGGGCGTCCATGAAAAAGACGGCGCTTAGATGGCAGCATATGCTGTTCCAAAACCTGTATGTACCTTTCAGCATTAATGGTGCCTTCATAGATGTGTAAGTTACCCATGCCTTGGGCACTAATACACCCCCATACCATCACAGATGCTGGCTTATCAACTTTGCGCCTATAACAATCCGGATGGTTCTTTTCCTCTTTGGTCCGGAGGACACGACGTCCACAGTTTCCAGAAACAATTTAAAATGTGGACTCGTCAGACCACAGAACACTTTTCCACTTTGCATCTGTCCATCTTAGATATGCTCGGGCCCAGCGAAACCGGCGGATGTTTCTGGGTGTTGTTGATAAATGGCTTTGGCTTTGCGTAGTAGAGGTTTGACTTGCACTTACAGACGTAGCGACCAACTAGTTACTGACAGTGGTTTTCTGAAGAGTACCTGAGCCCATGTGGTGATATCCTTCACACACTGATGTCGCTTTTTGATGCAGTTCCACCTGAGGCACAGGCAATGAATGTCGTTTTCGGTGCAGTGATTTCTGTAGATTCTCTGAACCTTTTGATGATATCACGGACCGTAGATGGTGATATAGCTCGTTGAGAAATGTTGTTCTTAAACTGTTGACTAAGACTCAGAGTGCTATCACTGTTGCAGGCACCCCACAGTCCATCATCGAGCGTGTCATGCTTGAGTCTCCTCCAAAGGGAGTGACCATCCCATACCGACCCAAACCCTTAGGCTCTCCTGTATTTTTTGCAGGTGGTCAGGCATCCGCCGTCCTAGGCCCCCACACCATACTTCACCAGCTGGCCATGCAGCAGAGCCCCTTCCTTATGGCACAAAGCAACCAGGTCTTCCAGGCGGGGAGGGACGCATCCGCACAAACCGTCTCTCTCAAGCTTACACTTTCAAACAAACACGTGGGTTGCATCATTGGCCGTCAGGGTGCAAAGATCCACGAGATCTGCCAGATGTCAGGTGCCCAGATTAATATTGCGAATCCTGTGGAAGGTTCCACTGTCAGACAGGTCACCATCACTGGTTCCCATTTCAGCACCAACTATGCAAAGTACCTTATCAATGCCCGGCTCTCTTCTGAAACCACTGGACTTGCAGCCAACTGACATGAAGAACACATTACTTCATAAAGCGGTGACCCTCGCCCCATCCTTGTTTTTGAATGACTGAGCATTTCATGGAAGCTGCTTTTATAGCCAATCATGGCCCCCACCTGTTCCCAATTAGCCTGTTCACCTGTGGGATGTGGTTGATGAGCATTCCTCAACTTTCTCAGTCTTTTTTGCCACTTGTGGAAGGTTTTTTGAAAACTTGCTGCAGGCACCAAATTCGAAATCAGCAAATATTTGCAAAAAATAAAGTTTACCAGTTCAAACATTAACTAAAGCTGCAAGCAGCGTTGGTCGGGTCCGCCTTTGGCTACTCAGGCCCTGATCTAAGTCAGACCAACATAGAAGTTTATTTTTCATGTCTCTACGACATTCCTAACAGAAGTTACATGCAGTTTTGTCTGGGTTTTTTCCTAGGGGGCGCTAGAGCGCAATTTTGATTTTTAGGGTTTGTTTTTTTATTAGATGGCAATTTTCGCCAGTCCTGATGTGGGTGTAAAATTTTGTGAGTTTTGAAGCATGTTAAGGGGGTGAAATTACAGATCGGCGTTTCTGGATGTTGTTGATAAATGGCTTTCGCTTTGCAGAGTAGAGCTTTAACTTGCACTTTGAAGCATTTTAAGGGGGTCAAATTACAGCTCAAAGAGGCAAAAATGAATTTTTTTAGGAAAATTTGCGCAGGGGTTTTTTGAAGGTGCGTAAAATCCAAACCGGAGCACTTATCAAAACTCTTTCGATAACTTTTAATCAGAAGGGTTCAAACTCTCTCCTGTGCGAGTTTGAAGCCGAAACGACAAACGCGCTCAGAGGAGATAACGTTTGAAAAAAGGAATGGGTGTTTACAAAACTTTTATTTTGAAGGGGTAATTTTTAACTTCCTGTTGATTTTTGCTGAAGAATGTCAATTATTAAAACGTAGGTCTAAGTGCATAGAAGTTTTTGTTTCAGGTCTCTCTGACTTTCCTACCGGAAGTTACAAGCACTTGTGTCTGTGTTTTCTTCCTAGGAGCAGTTTTTTCTGTGTTTTATTAAAAAATAGCGCTAAAGCGCATTTTTGAGTTTTGGGGTTTGCTTTTTTTCATTAAATCGCAATTTCTGCCAGTCCTGATGTGTGTGCCAAGTTTGGTGAGTTTTGAAGTATTTTAAGGGGGTCAAATTACAGCTCAAAGAGGCAAAAATTTAATTTTTTGCGAAAATTTTGCTTTGATTGAGTTTTTGCAAAATTTCTGTTGATTTTTGCCGTGTAATGTAAAATTATGAAATGTAGGTCTAAGTTAGCCCTACATAGAGGTTTTTGTTTCATGTCTCTACGACATTGCTAATGGAAGTTACAAGCAGTCAGTTTTTTTTTTTCCCTAGGGGGCGCTAGCGCGCATTTTTGATTTTTGGGGTTTGGTTTTTTTATTAGACGGCAATTTTCACCAGTTCTGATGAGTGTGAGAAATTTGGTGAGTTTTGAAGCATGTTCAGGGGGTCAAATTACAGTTCAAAGAGGTGGCGGAATAATAATAATAAAACGGACCAGTTTCAATAGGGTCCTTGGCCCATTGCAAAAAGACTCCTTTGGAGTCCTTTTGCAATGGGCCTGCGGACCCTAAATATCTTGTCCTTGCAGTCTATTCAATTGATATAGGTTGAAAAGGATTTGCAAATCATTCTATTCTGTTTTTATTTACTTTTTACTAGAGATGTCCGATAACATCAGACTGCCGATATTATCGGCCAATAAATGCTTTAAAATGTAATATCGGAATTTATCAGTACCTGTTTCAAAAAGTGAAATTTAAGACTTTTTAAAAACACAACTGTATGGAGCGGTACACGGACGTAGGGAGAAGTAGAGAGCGCCAATAAACCTTAAAGGGGAACATTATCATAATTTCAAAAGGGTTAAAAACAATAAAAATCAGTTCCCAGTGGCTTGTTGTATTTTTTTAATTTTTTTTCAAAATTTTACCGGTCTCAGAATATCCCTAAATAAAGCTTTAAAGTGCCTTATTTTCGACCCTCTGCGAAGACACTGGCCATTTCCCTGTGACGTCACACAGTGCTGCCAATGTAAACAAACAATGGGAATACCACAGCAAGATATAGCGACATTAGCTCGGATTCAAACTCGGATTTCAGCGATTTAAGCGATTCAACAAATTACGCATGTATTGAAACAGATGGTTGGAGTATGAAAATATTGAAGAAGAAACTGAAGCTATTGAGCGAATAGCTATTGACGCTATTCATAGCCATAGCATGGCCGAATAGCTGCGTTAGCATCGCCGGTAAAATGTGCGGACCAAACGATCAGGACTTTCGCATCTTTTGACACTGGAGCAACTTAAAACCGTCGATTTGTAAGTGTTTTTTTTTCGCATTAAAAGTGGGTGGAAGGAAACGTAATATAGTTGCAAATGCATCTACAGGTTATCCATACATCTCTGTGCCATGTCTGCTTTAGCACCGCCGGTAAATAGCATGTTAGCATCGATTAGCTGGCAGTCAACATTAACAAAACTCACCTTTGTGATTTTGTTGACTTTATCGTTGCAAATGCATCTGCAGGTTATCCATACATCTCTGTGCCATGTCTGTCATCGCCGGTCAAATGTGGAGACACTCCAGCACATTCAATGGGGGTCTGGCGGCAGACACTTCCGCATCTTCGGGCCAGTGGTGCAACTTGAATCCCTCCCTGTTAGTGTTGTTACACCCTCCGACAACACACCGACGAGGCATGATGTCTCCAAGGTTCCAAAAAAATTGTAAAAAAAACTGAAAATAACAGAGCTGAAACCCGGTGTTTGTAATGTGTTGAAAATGAAAATGGTGGGTGTGTTACCTCGGCGACGTCACATTCTGACGTCATCGCCTCCAACCCGATCAATCAATCAATCAATCAATGTTTATTTATATAGCCCCAAATCACAAATGTCTCAAAGGACTGCACAAATCATTACGACTACAACATCCTCGGAAGAACCCACAAAAGGGCAAAGAAAACAGAAAGGCATTTAATTCGCCAAAATTCACCCATTTAGAGTTCGGAAATCGGTTAAAAAAATAGATGGTCTTTTTTCTGCACCATCAAGGTATATATTGACGCTTACATAGGTCTGGTGATAATGTTCCCCTTTAAAGGCGCTGCCTTTGCCTGCCGGCCATCTGAAACTTTTCACACACACTAGTGAATGCAAGTCATACTTGGTCAACAGCCATACAGGTCACACTAAAGCAGTGGTGTCAAACTCAAATACAGAGCGGGCCAAAATTTAAAACTGAACAAAGCCGGTGGCCGAGGTTGAACAAATGAACCCTTTACTAGGGACCCAAACAAGTTTTGCATTGAATATTGACCAAGCAAGGCTTATACAACTTTATAGTGACACGCAAAATCCAGTTTCAAATAATAATAATTAAAAAATATCCATGGCATATGAAATAAAATAAAAACACAAATGTAATGCCTTTATTCGGCGGCGAGTTTGAGTTGGGGCGGGGTTTGGTGGTAGGGGGGTGTATATTGTAGCGTCCCGGAAGAGTTAGTGATGCAAGGGGTTCTGGGTATTTGTCCTGTTGTGTTTATGTTGTGCTACGGTGCGGATGTTCTCCCGAAATGTCATTCTTGTTTGCTGTGGGTTCACAGTGTGGCGCATATTTGTAACAGTGTTAAACTTGTTTATAAGGCCACCCTCAGTGTGACTTGTATGGCTGTTGACCAAGTATAAATTGCATTCACTTGTGTGTGTGTGTGTATGAGCCGCATATATTATGTGAGTTGGCCGGCACGCTGTTTTTATGGAAGAAAAGCAGACGTCGCGACATGTAGAGAATGCCAAAAGCAGTGCTTTTACGGCCCTCCCCCAATATTATTGTCCGGGAGCAATTCGGGAGGGGCACTGAACTTTGGGAGTCTCCCGGGTAAATTGGGAGGGTTGATGAGTATGAGTATTAGCGGTGAATGTGGTGTTACAGCAGCGGGCCAGCTCTAATGTTATTTTGATATTGCCTCAAGGGCCAAATGAAATTACACGGCGGGCCAGAATTTGACACCCATGCACTAAAGCGTGGCCGTATAAACAACTTTAGCACTGTTACAAATATGCGCCACACTGTGAAGCCACACCAAACAAGAATGATAAACACATTTCGGGAGAACATCCGCACCGTAAAACAACAGAACAAATACCCAGAAACCCTTGCATCACTACCTCTTCCGGGACGCTACAATATACACCCCCCGCTACCCTTTAACCTCAACCCCGGCTAATAGTAAATTTGAAAATAAAATAACAATAATGAATGAATCAAACATTCAAGCCTTGAAGTAGTGAGAGAAAGTGCAGAAATAAAACATTAATTATTGCTCAGTTTGCTACACTGATTCGCTTCAATACCGAATATGGAACAAGCAACGCTGATATAACTTAATAGTGCGAAATCAACTTAAAAAAAAAAAGAAGAAAAAACTTCAATGCTAAATTGAATAAAATTTTAATTAAAAAAATGGAATGCCTCTTTTCTATTTGCAGCATTCTGAGGTAAATATCAGCATCAGGGTACCGGAAGAGTTAGTGCTGCAAGGGGGGCAGGGTGTTTGTTCTGTTGTCTTTATGTTGTGTTACGGTGAGGATGTTCTCCTGAAATGTGTTTGTCATTCTTGTTTGGTGTGGGTTCACAGTGTGGCGCCTATTCGTAACAGTGTTAAAGACAAAGACTTAGACTTAAACCTAGACTTCCTTTTTATTATCATTTAAATTTGAACTTTACAGTACAAATAAAAATGAAATTTTTTTGCATTAGCTCATGGTAGTGCAGGATAAAAAAAGCAACAAGGTGCAGATATAAATAAATAGATTACTGTACAGATAAATATATTGCACTTTTGCATATGCATGCAGGTTTATGGATGTATGTTATATTGTCTTTATATTCCAGCGAGTTAATCCAATTTGGGGGGAATTGAAGGGATAGTTATGATGCGTTCAAGAGTCTTACGGCCTGAGGGAAGAAGCTGTTACAGAACCTGGAGGTTCGGCTTCGGAGGCTACGGAACCTCTTCCTAGATTCCAGCAGTGAAAACAGTCCTTGGTGGGGATGGGAGGAGTGTTTGCAGATTTTCTGAGCCCTGGTCAGGCAGCGGCTTTTTGCAATCTCCTGGATAGGAGGAAGAGGAGTCCTGATCATTTTTTCTGCCTTCCTCACCACTCTCTGAAGAGACTTCCAGTCTGAGGCACTGCAGGCTCACTGCAAAAACTGAAATCTAAATAAGATGAAATATCTCAAATAAGGGTGATAGTTGCTTTATTTTCTGTCTGGTAAGATAATTCTTCTCACTAAGCAGATTTTATGTTAGAGTCTTTTACTTGTTTTTAGGGTTTTGCTCCTAAATGATCTCAGTAAGATACTACAGCTTGTTTCCGACATTTTATGACCTATTTTGAGTAAAATATGCTTGATACTATTTTGGTCCAAGTGTCAAAAACACATGCAGCAATGGTGCACAGGAAGGCGGGGAAGAAGAGGGGGAAAAGGCGGCCAAAATGTTCAAAAGTTCCAATTGTGTCCAAAATACCTCCCTGGGGTTCCAGTCCCACGAGTCCCGCCGCCGGCCACACAAATCCCGGGATACAAAAAATTTAAAAAACGCACCCAACAAAGTCCCACGGGAAGTAGGGGGGAAAAATGAGAAAAGTCAGCAAAAGTCCTCCAAAATTTTCTAAATACCTACCCAGGTTCGAGTCCCAACTGGGTTCGAGTTTGAGTTTTAGTGCACACTCGAACCCGGGTGGGACTTTTGAACATTCCCCCGACTTTTCCCCCCACCTTCCTTTGCGGAGCGCGTTTTGGATATTCTGGGCATCCCGGCCGGCGGCGGAACTTGTGGGACTCGAACCTGTGTAGGTATTTTTGGGACTTTTGCTTACTTTTCCAACTTTCATCCCTCCTCCCCATGGGACTCGGCTGGGTGTGTTATGGACATTTTGGACATCCCGGGACTTGCGCGGCCATACATAAGATTTTATGTTAGAATGTTTTACTTGTTTTAAGTGTTTAGGTCCTAAATGATCTCAGTAAGATATTACAGCTTGTAGCTGAGATTTATTGACTTATATTGAGTAAAACATGCTTGAAACGAGAATATCAAATGTTGCAAAGCTGTGTCATCAACACTCACAAGTATAAAACTACTTTTTAAAGTAAGAATTTCTTATTTCAAGAATGTAAAACAAAATCATAACTTTGACACAATTGTTTTTCATATTGAAACAGATGACAGCCAAATAAACTTTGTCGTTTTATTTTCAATGAAACAATAGAAAATACGTACTCGTATAGTAGTACACTTGTTATTAGTGAGAATATACTTATTTTAAGGTATTTTTGGGTTCACTGAAGTTAGCTAATTAGGGTCCTTGGCCCATTGCCAAAGGACTCCTGTGGAGTCCTTTGGCAATGGGCCAAGGACCCTATTGAAACTGTAAGGTTTTATTATTCTTTATTATTATTATTCCGCACCAATGCGCTGTAATTTGACCCCTTAACATGCTTCAAAACTCACCAAATTTGACACACATGCCGGTGTGGCAAACCTTCCCAACTTATTAAGCAACCAATTCCCAAAAATGAAAATTGCGCGCTAACGCCCCCTAAAACTAAAAAAAAAACAGACTGCTTGTAACTTCCGTTAACAATGTCGTGGAGACATGAAACAAAAATTTATATGTAGAACTGACTTAGACCTACATTTCATAATTTTACCTTTTGGGGCAAAAATCTACAGAAAGTTGGCAAAAAACCCTTCAATACAAAATTTTCGCAAAAAATGCAATTTTTGCGTCTTTGAACTGTAATTTGACCCCCTTAAAATGCTTCAAAACTCACCAAATTTGACACACATGCCGGTGTGGCAAACCTTCCCAACTTATTAAGCAACCAATTCCCAAAAATGAAAATTGCGCGCTAACGCCCCCTAAAACTAAAAAAAAAACAGACTGCTTGTAACTTCCGTTAACAATGTCGTGGAGACATGAAACAAAAATATATATGTAGAACTGACTTAGACCTACATTTCATAATTTTACCTTTTGGGGCAAAAATCTACAGAAAGTTGGCTAAAACCCCTTCAATACAAAATTTTCGCAAAAAATGCAATTTTTGCCTCTTTGAACTGTAATTTGACCCCCTTAAAATGCTTCAAAACTCACCAAACTTGGCACAGACATCAGGACTGGCAAAAATTGTGATCTAATGAAAAAACCAAACCACAAAACTCAAAATTGCACTGTAGCGCAATTTTTGCATAAAACACAGATTTTAATAATCGACATCCTTCAGCAAAAATCAACAGGAAGTTAAAAATTACCCCTTCAAAGTAAAAGTTTTGTAAACACCTGTCACCTTTTTTCAAACGTTATCTTCTCTGAGCCCGTTTGTCGTTTCGGCTTTAAACTCGCACAGAACAGAGTTTGAACCCTTCTGATTAAAAGTTATTGAAAGAGTTTTGATTACTGCTCCGGTTTGGATTTTATTCGCCTTCAAAGAACCCCTGCGCAAATTTTCCGAAAAAATATCATTTTTGCCTATTTGAGCTGTAATTTTACCCCCTTAAAATGATTCAAAGTGCAAGTTAAAGCTCTACTATGCAAGGCGAAAGCCATTTATCAACAACATCCAGAAACACCGATCTGTAATTTGACCCCCTTAACATGCTTCAAAACTCATCAAATCACACATCAGGACTGGCGAAAATTGCCATCTAATAAATAACCAAGCCCCAAAAGTCAAAATTGCGCTCCAGCGCCCCCTAGGAAAAAACCCAGACAAAACTGCTTGTAACTTCTGTTAGGAATGTCGTAGAGACATGAAACAAAGACCTCTATGTAGGTCTGGCTTAGACCAGGGCTTGGCAGCGGCCAAAGGCGGACCCGACCAACGCTGCTTGCAGCTGTAATTTTACTCGTTTTGGAAAGTCTTGACAAGCCAAATTTTCTTGTTCTATTGGCAGATAATTTTGCTTAGTTCAAGTAAAATACCCCTCATTTTTGTATTTTTTTTCTTGTTTTTGAACACTGACTCTTTGCAGTGCTCCAGTCCAGACAGAGACGTTGTTGGTCAGTAGTTCATAGTTTAAAGTTGTTTATACGGCCACCCTCAGTGTGACGTATATGGCTGTTGATCAAGTATGCCTTGCATTCGCTTATTTGTGTGTAGAAACTGCAGGTATTACGTGACTGGGCCGGCACGCTGTTTGTAAGGAGAAAAAGCGGATGTGATGACAGGTTATGGAGGACGCTGATGGCAGTACCTTTAGGGCACGCCTCCCAATATTGTTGTCTGGGTGGAAATTGGGAGAAGTTCGGGAGAATGGTTGCCTCCAGGAGATTTTTGGGAGGGGCACTGAAATTCGGGAATCTCCCGGGGGAAAACCGGGAGGGTTGGCATGTATGAGTATTCGCGGTGAATGCGGTGTGTGTAATACCGACGGGCCAGCTCTAATGTTAATTTGAAATT
Organism: Nerophis ophidion; assembly: GCF_033978795.1. Classification (NCBI taxonomy): domain Eukaryota; kingdom Metazoa; phylum Chordata; class Actinopteri; order Syngnathiformes; family Syngnathidae; genus Nerophis; species Nerophis ophidion. Next base: position 19,279,179 of record NC_084630.1, on the reverse strand, counting down.
TGGCCCACCGTGTACTTTCATTTGGCCCGCGGGCCAGAGTTTGACACATTTGCTTTATATCGTCTAGTAAGGTAAAGCACACAAGGTCACCTAGTGTGCGCCCAACCCGGGGTTCAAACACAAACACCTGAAGTGGTGGGATGGAACAATCCATACAACACGTCACAGACGACGTCGGCTGCAGAAACAAGGTAGCCGAAACTTGTCAGGTACAAAACTTTACCTTACTAGCCTACCTAAATCAACCATTTATAAATGTATGTATCGGTATCGGTTGATATCGTTATGGGTAATCAAGAGTTGGACAATATTGGAATATCGGATGTCGGGGAAAAAAAAGCCATTATCGGACATCTCTACCATTTTACACAGCGTGTCAACTTCTCTGGTTTTGTAGAAAGCATAAAGGTCATTAGAAAAAAATCTTGTTTATTTCAGCTTTTATCTCTAAAATACGCATGGACGCTAGAAAGTTTCTTATCTGAATACCGTATTTTTCGGAGTATAAGTCGCACCGGCCGAAAATGCACAATAAAGGAGGAAAAAAAGATATATGTCGCACTGGAGTATAAGTCGCATTTTTGGGGGAATTTTTTTTTATAAAATTCAACACCAAGAATAGACAACTTAAAATAAATAAAGAATAGTGAACAACAGGCTGAATAAGTGTACGTTATATGAGGCATAAATAACCAACTGAGAAGGTGCCTGCTATGTTAACTTAACATATTATGGTAAGAGTCATTCAAATAACTATAACATATAGAACATGCTATACCTTTACCAAACAATCTGTCACTCCTAATCCATAAATCCCATGAAATCTTATACGTCTAGTCCAGGGGTCGGGAACCTTTTTAGCTGAGAGAGCCAAAAAGCCAAATATTTTATAATGTATTTCCGTAAGAGCAATATAATATTTTTTTTAACACTGAACACAACTAAACGCGTGCATTATTAAGTAAGACCAACATTTGTAGGGTATAATCGGTCTCTTATTATTTGTAATAACATTGTTATTCTAAAGCTAACTGTGGAGGGGGCGTGGCCTGCGGGCCTGCAGTGAACTGGGGTGTGCCAGTACCGGCTTCGAAATCAGCGACAGGTGCGTAAATGGCCCACCTGGGCCTTGTTATCTAATCACCTGTCGCTCTGTTATAAGCAGCAGCCAGGAGGAGAGACGGGGTTGGGGCTGGAGCCAGAGCGCGAGCGAAAACGAAAGAGAAAAATACAATTGCTGGAAAGCAACCGAGAGACTTATTGAAAAATAAACCAATTTAGTAACCCTGAAACAGGCTCTCATGTCGGTGCTTGGTGGTCTGAAGAACCTCCAGGAGGGCAAGCCCCACACTAACCAACAATAAATAAATAACTTCTTACCATTAACGCAACTTCTTGAACAAATCAAATAATATTATGTAGCTCATTCACGTAAGAGACTAGACCAGGGGTAGGGAACCTATGGCTCGGGAGCCAGATGTGGCTCTTTTGATGACTGCATCTGGCTCTCGGATAAATCTGAGCTGACATTGCTTAACACGATAAATAATGAATAATTTCACTTGTAATCACAGTGTTAAAAATAATGTTCAAAATATAAAACATTCTCATGCATTTTTAATCCATCCATCCGTTTCTACCGCACCTGTTCAAGAAGTTGCGTTAATGGTAAGAAGTTATTTATTTATTGTTGGTTAGTGTGGGGCTTGCCCTTCTGGAGGTTCTTCAGACCACCAAGCACCAACATGAGAGCCTGTTTCAGGGTTACAATATTGTTTTATTGTTCAATAAGTCTCTCGGTTGCTTTCCAGCAATTGTATTTTTCTCTTTCGTTTTCGCTCGCGCTCTGGCTCCAGTCCCAACCCCGTCTCTCCTCCTGGCTGCTGCTTATAACAGAGTGACAGGTGATTAGATAACAAGGCCCAGGTGGGCCGTCTACGCACCTGTCGCTGATTTCGAAGCCGGTACTGGCACACCCTGCTTCGCTGCAGGCCCGCAGGCCACGCCCCTTCCACAGTTAGCTTCAGAATAACAATGTTATTACAAAGAATAAGAGACCTATTATACTCTAGAAATGTTGGTCTTACTTAATAATGCACGCGTTTATTTGTGTTCAGTGTTAAAAAAAACAACTATATGGCTCTTACAGAAATAAATTTTAAAATATTTGGCTTTCTTGGCTCTCTCAGCCAAAAAGGTTCCCGACCCCTGTTTTACGGTAATGCGTTAATAATTTCACACATACTGTAAGTCGCACCCCGGCCAAACTGTGAAAAAAACTGTGACATCTAGTCCAAAAAATACGGTACTCAAATGGACAAAAGAATAAATTACACAAGTTTTAAACGAATTGACAGCTCCAGAAAATACATAGGAGTGATGCAGACCTACAAAGCTTTATGTGAGGATAATCACGTGATGCTGAGTCCAGAATCCAATCCAAAAGACCAAGAATAAATGTAATAGGTCACATTTAAAAAATGAGGTATGTGCCAAAGCATGTTTATCGTGTACTTTTAGACTGTTACTGTGCAATATATTGTAAAAAAGGCACAAATAGGTGTGAGATTGAAGTCAACACTTCCATGTCATTTTGTAGGAGAAGTGATGGACCTACCAACAAGTATGACAGCCGTGGAGAAAAGACACAACCTTCTCAAGTGTAAGTTTTTGGAGTTTTTGCAACACTCTTAAAGGGGAAATGCCCTTTTTTTATGAAAGACATGACGATGGATGTTTTTTTTGCATTCTAAAATATTATCTATCTCCCCTTAAAAAACACCTCCATTAAGGTTTTATAAACATTTGGACACACCTTCTCATTTAATGCGTTTTGTAGATTGTCATTGAAGGCATCACAACTATGAACGAACACATGTGGAGTTATGGACTTAACAAAAAAAAAATCCATCCATCCATCCATCCATCATCTTCCGCTTATCCGAGGTCGGGTCGCGGGGGCAGCAGCATAAGCAGGGAAGCCCAGACTTCCCTCTCTCCAGCCACTTCGTCTAGCTCTTCCCGGGGGATCCCGAGGCGTTTCTTCAAAATAGCCACCCTTTGCTTTGCTCTGATTACTGCTTTGCACACTCTTGGAATTCTCTCCATGAGCTTAACCCTTGTGTGGTGTTCGGGTCTGTGGGACCCGTTTTCCTTTTTTTATTAAAGGAAAAATGATACAATTAATTAATTTTTCAAACAGACTCACTGACTTTGGCTCATTTTCTGTGAAGAACATATATCAGAAAACATATTTAATGACCATACACCTCCCTACACATTTCCATTACTTATAATAGAAGCGTGGAAATTGATGTTCTATGTACCACACGCACCCACTGCAGGCTTAGACAGGAGGAGGACGGGAGTGGAAGTACACAGAACATCAGAGGGTCAATTGTGCGAGAAAATGAGAGCAGACAGTGTTGACAAACAATGTTCCAATTGTCTGGACTGGACCTGGTTTTAAAAACCTTTTAGACAAGTCTAATTCCATTAACAACCTGGTCTGATGAAGATAAGGTTATTTTTTTTTATTTTTTATTTTTAATAAAATAAAATGAGATTAAAAAAAAGGAAAACAATGACATTTTTTTTTGGGATAAAAAAGAAAGTAAAATCATATAAAACAATTACATAAAAAATAGTAATTAATGATAGTGTTAGTGGACCGGCGACACACACAATCATGTGTGTTTCAGGGACTATGTCCCTTGCAGACTGTGTTATATATGTTGAGGGAACCAGCATTTTGGTAGCAGAAAGAAACAACCCTTTTTTGTGTGAGTGGGTGTGGCTGGGTGTGAATGGGGGAGGGAGGGGTTTTCTTTGGGGGGTTGATGCACTGATGGAAAGTGTATTTTGTGTGTTTTTCTGTTGATTTAATAAAAAAAAAAAAAAAAAAAAAAAAAAAAAAAAAAAAAAAAAAAAACAATGTTCCAACCTTGTGTGGGAACCGCAGGTGCAGAAAACACAAAAAAAGAATCCCTGTGGGATGCAGAAAATGGCAGAGAAATTTTCCGTGCGACGTTCATATTGTTGTTACTCAGCCGGCGTTTGTGGGTCTGACGGACCCCTTGCATTTTGTGGCTTTTAGTGCCTCACAATCAAACGCTTTTATGTTAAAATACCGAACAGATTTTTATTGGGAAAAGGTAAACATCTGTTCAGTATTTTAACATAAATGTGTAAGAACAATATGAATATTACACAAGGGTTAAAGCACACCTGTGAAGTGAAAACCATTTCAGGTGACTGCCTCTTGAAGCTCATGGAAAAAATGCCAAGAGTGTGCGGAAAAAGTAATCACAGCAAAGGGTGGCTAGTTTGAAGAAACTAGAATTTAAAACATCCATCCATTTCTACCGCTTATTCCATAATTTCATTCATTTCACCTTTTTTTTTGTCAAGTACATAACCCCACATGTGTTCATTCATAGTTGTGATGCCTTCAGTGACAATCTACAACAGGGATAGCGGGGGGTGTATATTGTAGCGTCCCGGAAAACGTAGTGCTGCAAGGGGTTCTGGGTATTTGTTCTGTTGTGTTTATGTTGTGTTACGGTGCGGATTTTCTCCCGAAATGTGTTTGTCATTCTTGTTTGGTGTGGGTTCACAGTGTGGCGCATATTTGTAACAGTGTTAAAGTTGTTTATACGGCCACCCTTTAGTACAGGGGTGTCAAACTCAAATACAGAGTGGGCCAAAATTTAAAAACTGAACAAAGCCGCGGGCCAAAATTGAACAAATTAACCTTTTAATAGGACCTAAACAAGTTTTGCAATGAATATTAAACAAGCACAGCTTATTTTACTTTATAGTGACATGCAAAATCCAGTTTCAAATAATGTTAATAATTAAAAAATATCAATGGCATATCAAATAAAATTTGAATAAAAACTTTTTCCAAAGTCTAAAAATACATTTGAAAATAAAATAACAATAATGAATGAATCAAACACTCAAGTAGCCAGAGAAAGCGCAAGAATAAAAACGTTAATTATTGCTCAGTTTGCTAAACTGATTTGCTTTAACACCGAATATAAAACAAGCAACGCTTATATAACATAATGGTGCAAAATCAGCTTTCAAAAAACAAACGAAAGAATATCAATGGCATGTTAAATAAAATGAACATTTAAAAAATTGTGGTAGCGGGGGGGGTTTATAATGTAGCGTCCCGGAAGAGTTAGTGCTGCAAGGTTTTCAGGGTATTTGTTCTGTTGTGTGTGTTGCGAATGTTCTCCCGAAATGTGTTTGTCATTCTTGTTTGTTGTGCTCTCACAATGTGGCGCATATATGTAACAGTGTTAAAGTTCTTTACACGGCCACCTTCAGTATGGGTATTGACCAAGTATGCGTTGCATTCATTGCGGTGCGTAAAAGACGCATATATTACGGGACTGGGCTGGCACGCTGTTTGTAGGGAGGAAGGCAGGGTCCTCAATATTGTTGTCCGGGTGGTAATCGGGATAAATTCGGAAGAATGGTTGCCCCCAGGAGATTTTCGAGAGGGGCACTGAAATTCGGGAGTCTTGGACCGCGGCCCAGAGTTTGACACCCATGATCAATCAATCAATGTTTAGTTATATAGCTCTAAATCACTAGTGTCTCAAAGGGCTGCAATGTAAATAGTCATGGAAATAAAGAAAACACATTGAAATGAGAAGGTGTGTCCAAACTTTTGGCCTGTACTGTATGTAATGTAGTAACATTTAATATTTACATATGTTGATCATATTAAGGTTCAGTGTTCCCCCCAGAAAATGTGTTAGTTAAGGTGGTGTCTCACCAGAAAGAGGGGGCGTTGCGCGGGACAGGCAGACGGACGAAGCCTACAATTTTTTGGTTGTGTTTTCCGCTCCATACGCGAAATGGCGATATACGATATATATCTCGATATTTTTTCCCCGTAAAGTAAAAACGAAACAGTCTTAGTTACCTGAGATACTAAGTATGTCATTATTATGAGTTAGTAAGTCAATATTTTGACTTAGTAATTTGCTAAGTCAAAACAATGACTTACTAAGTCAAATTAATGACTTACTGTGAGTAAGCGTTTGGAAAAAAAAAAAAGTAAAAATTGGGGCCACATGCTGACATATGCTCAACTAACGTTACGCTAAAAGCTAATTAGTCTTCACCTCAAGTACTGCGAGCCTGCTGAGCTGCCGCTTATGTTTCTAGAACGTCAACGGGCTCATAGTGATGTTACTAGTTGTTGAGTTGGAGAAGACTGAGGGGTGTTTATTATAATTTCAGGAGAGTCCTCTGCCTTATGCTTACCTGCTAAACACCTTTCTGCTCACCACACCGCAGGAGCACTGACTCCATGTGCTCTGAATATGCACTGCTGATTGGTAGAGCGGTAGCAGCGAATCAGATGGTTCTGCGGGTAGGACAATGCTGGGTGCTGACAGAGGCAGAACGCAACGTAGCAGCTTGTTAAGACTTTAGTTTAGGCGGTGGCCGCCTTAACAACAAAGCGCTGCAGGAAACCCTGAGGTTTTATAAACATGATGTAAGAATTTATGTAATGTAGTAACGGTCACATTTATAAGAACAGTTAATAATTTTGACCATTTTAAGCATACAAGGCGCATTAATTAAAATAACTGATTAATCACTGATTATTACACACTGCAGACTTTATAAGAGCTAACAAACATAATAAAATGTCACTTACTGTACAATGTCTTCTGTCATTAGGATTGCGACTGTGAGGATGCGCATTTATTCCCATTTAGATGAAAAATAACTCAAAATCGTGGCGAAGACACAAGGTGGGGGAGCGGTTGGGGACCATGGCCGTCAAAGTGTACCAACTTGTCGGATTACCTACTCAGGCGTCTTCTGTCTAGGCGAGATGCATGATTTATGATCGACAATAAACTTACAGGGAGCAAGGAAGCGAGGAAACAGCAAACCACTTGGTGTAAACAGAGGGAGACACGGTAGTGATCATGTCACCGCTATAAACAGTTTGTCTGCGTTAGCACTTATAATAACAATAGCTCTAATACTTGGTTAATATTTAAGTCATGAGATGTTGACGCTTTTTGAATGGTTATTTATTGGATTTTATCAGTGAAATGTAAATATTAATTTACATTTAATATTTTAGAATAAACTCCGCCAAGGCTGGCCTTTGTCACTGATTCTATTCATAACTTTCACGGACAGAATTTCTAGGCGCAGTCAAGGCGTTGAGGGGATCCGGTTTGGTGGCTGCAGGATTAGGTCTCTGTTTTTTGCAGATGATGTGGTCCTGATGGCTTCATCTGGCCCTTTGAAGTTGTCTTTTTTCTGTACTTCCAGACGGCAGGGAACTCACGTTTAATTCCCAGACGGCCCACAAACGTCTCATCCTAAGCGAGGGCTTCACCGTGGTGTCTGTGTCCAACCAGCCTGAACCTGCAAATATCCCCGACAACCCTCAGCGTTTCGCCATGTGCTCTCAGGTGCTCGCTACTCAGAGCTTCACCACCGGACGCCACTACTGGGAGGTTCGAATCGTTAACAACAAATTCACCGCCATCGGGTTGGCTTACCACAGCATCAACCGCAAGGGTGCCTCCAGTCGACTGGGCCGCAACGCTAAGTCCTGGTGCGTGGAATGGTTTGACGTCAAACTTTCGGCTTGGCACGACGGCAAGGAGGTCGTTCTTCCTAACCCTAATCCCAAACGCGTCGGGGTGTTGCTGGATTTAGACGCGAGCACGGCTACGTTCTACAACGTGACGGATAGAGCGTATCCCTTCCACTCCTTCGTGTTCCCCTTCCGCGGTGCGCTCTTTCCGGCCTTCTGGATTTTCTCCTGTGACTCGTCGATTTCGCTGTGCAAATTGCAGGATTAACGATTGATCGTCAATCGCTAATTGTTCTCTTCAAAGCCAGGAATTTGTAAAAGAAATTTAACAGGCAAACTTTTTCTTGTCCTAACTTTCTCGCCACTAAAACTTCTCCAAATGTTATATCTAATTCGCAATATCAATGTACCGTGCTACACACAAGCTACTTTCAATCGTATCAAAGTCATGATTTCCGGTCGTATGCGATGGATGCGTCACCTTCCTGTTTGCCAAAAGGATCGATATTTATGGCTGTGGCGAATTCGCGGAAAATTGACTCATTGGAAGAAACGCAGAGCAAACACCTGTGGTACCATCTTTATAAACGGCAAATTAACACATCACTTGATGTTAGTACAACTACTATGACAACTATGACTACTACTATAACAACTGCTATGACAACTATGACTACTACTATGACAACTATGACTACTACTATAACAACTGCTATGACAACTATGACTACTACTATGACAATGACTACTACTATAACAACTGCTATGACAACTATGACTACTACTATAACAACTGCTATGACAACTATGACTACTACTATGACAACTATGACTACTACTATAACAACTACTATGACAACTGCTATGACTACTACTATGACAACTATGTCTACTACTATAACAACTACTATGACAACTGCTATGACTACTATGACAACTACTATGACTACTACTATGACAACTATGACTACTACTATGACAACTATGACTACTACTATAACTACTATGACAACTGCTATGACTACTACTATAACAACTACTATGACAACTGCTATGACTACTATGACAACTATGACTACTACTATGACAACTATGACTACTACTATAACAACTACTATGACAACTGCTATGACTACTATGACAACTACTATGACTACTACTATGACAACTATGACTACTACTATGACAACTATGACTACTACTATAACTACTATGACAACTGCTATGACTACTACTATAACAACTACTATGACAACTGCTATGACTACTATGACAACTATAACAACTACTATGACAACTGCTATGACTACTATGACAACTGCTATGACAACTACTATGACAACTATGACTACTACTATGACAACTACTGCAACAACTACTACGGCAACTAATCTGATACTACTATGACAACTGCTATGAGTACTATGACAACTGCTATGACAACTACTATGACAACTGCTATGACAACTATGACAACTCTGACTACTACTTTGACTACTATGACTACTACTATGACAACTGCTATGACAACTATGACTACTACTATGACAACTGCTATGACTACTATGACAACTACTATGACAACTGCTATGACAAATATGACTACTACTATGACAACTATGACTACTACTATAACAACTACTATGACAACTGCTATGACTACTATGACAACTATGACTACTACTATAACAACTACTATGACAACTGCTATGACTACTATGACAACTACTATGACAACTATGACAACTACTATGACTACTACTATGACAACTATGATTACTACTATAACAACTACTATGACAACTGCTATGACTACTACTATGACAACTACTATGACAACTATGACTACTACTATAACAACTACTATGACAACTGCTATGACTACTATGACAACTGCTATGACTACTATGACAACTGCTATGACAACTATGACTATGACAACTACTGCAACAACTACTACGGGAACTAATCTGACCACTACTATGACAACTATGACTACTACTATAACAACTACTATGACAACTGCTATGACTACTATGACAACTATGACTACTACTATAACAACTACTATGACAACTGCTATGACTACTATGACAACTACTATGACAACTATGACAACTACTATGACTACTACTATGACAACTATGATTACTACTATAACAACTACTATGACAACTGCTATGACTACTACTATGACAACTACTATGACAACTATGACTACTACTATAACAACTACTATGACAACTGCTATGACTACTATGACAACTGCTATGACTACTATGACAACTGCTATGACAACTATGACTATGACAACTACTGCAACAACTACTACGGGAACTAATCTGACCACTACTATGACAACTACTATGACAACTACTATGACCACTACTTTTTGTAGCTACGCTTTTGCCGCATTAGTGTTCAACATCTTCACATGCGGTGTTGCTACTTTTTGTAGACGCTTTTGCCGCATAACTGTTCAACATCTTCACATGTGGTGTTGCTACTTTTTGTAGCGACGCTTTTGCCGCAAAATCGTTCAACATCTTCCCGTTTGAAGGTAATCTTCAATTGTGGAAGTCTTTCTCTTCCCCACCGGGTTCCAGCGCAGCAATGTGACCACAACACCTGAGACGTTGGTGTTTAACAGGAGCGTTTTTATTTATATCGTTTATATTTGTTTTCAAAGTTAGTCTTTTTGCTTTCAGCAATCTGGTTTGTTTTATCCAAATTTCCTCTTTGCCTTTCGGCACTCTAGTCTTTTAGTTCACAAGTCTCTTCGTTGCTTTTCAGCCTCTCGGTCTCTCCTGTTCCCAAGAACCCCCTCTCATGGTCACCAGCCTTGCTATTAAAGGGAACAGGTGATTAGATAACTCGTTCCAGCCGTATAGTCCTGTTGGCTGCTTCATGGCCTGCACAAACCCCGTCCGCAGGAGACGCGCGACCACGCCCTTCTCCACATGCCTCCACCGCCAGACTCAGGCCGAACACCTGTCCGGCCGCGCCAACTCCCCCCCAACCCCCTCATAGCGGGGCGAGAGAGGAAGTCGGCCATGGCCATCTATGCGCCTGGCCTTTGGACCACCTGGGAGTTGTAGGGTTGCAGTGCGAGGTACCACCGGGTGATCCGCGCATTGGCATCCTTCATTCGGTGGAGCCACTGCAGAGGTTTGTGGTCTGAGCAGACACTGAAGGCCCCAAGAGGTAGTAGCGGAGGGCCCCGACCGCCAAACGGATGGCGAGACACTCCCTCTCTACGGGGCTGTACCTCGCCTCCCGGTCTGACAACTTCCGGCTGATGTAAAGCACTGGGCGGTCGACGCCCCCCACCCGCTGGGTCAGCACAGCCCCCAGTCCCCGGCTCGACTCGTCCGCCTGCAGAAAGAAGGGGATATTAAAGTTTGGCATGTGCAGCACCGGCTCCTCACAGAGTGATGATTTTACCTCCTCGAACCCCGCTGGCACTGCTCCGTCCACTGGACCAGCTCCGGGGCACCCTTTCGGGTGAGGTCAGTCAGTGGGCTGGTCAGGTCTGCGAACCGGGGAATGAATCGGCGGTAGTAGCCTGCCAGTCCCAAAAACTGCCTCACCTCTTTTTTCGTCTTGGGTGGTGGACAGGCCGCGATCGCCGCAGTCTTTCCCCCCCCCAAGCGGTACCCCAGGTACTGTACTTCCCTCCGGCCAATTGGCGGTGAGCCCGGCCTGCCTCAGGGACACGAGCACCGCCTCCACCCGCTGCATGTGCTGTTCACAGCTGCCACTTTGAATGATGACATCATCCAAGTAGGCTGCCGCGTGGGGTCGCAGCACCCGGTCCATGAGGCACTGGAACGTGGCAGGCGCACCGAACAAGCCAAACGGAAGTGTCACAAATTGATATAAACCTTCTGGAGTGGAAAAGGCCAATTTTTCCCGGGACTCTGGTGACAAGGGAATCTGCCAGTAGCCCTTGGTTAAATCCAGTGTTGTGAAAAAAACGAGCAGTGCCTAGCCAATCCAGGAGCTCGTCGACTCGGGGCATTGGGTATGCGCCAAAACATGACACCGCATTTACCTTGCGGTAATCCACACAGAACCGTATAGTCCCATCCTTCTTCCCTACTAAGACAATGGGCTACACCAAGCACTGTGGGATTCTTCTATGACCCCCATCTCAAGCAAGGTTTTTAATTCTTCCCGAACTACTTTGCGTTGGTGTTCTGGCAGCCGATATGGCCGAGACCGCACCGTAACCCCCATGCTGGTCTCAATGTGATGTTGTATGAGATTCGTCCATCCGGGTCGCGAGGAGAACACGTCAGAGAAGCAACGCTGCAACTCAACAACATCCTCTCTCTGCGCTAGCGTGAGCTGCTTGTCGTAGAGACGATGAGGAGGTGGGCCAGAGCGTGTGAGCTCAGGGCCCAGCTCCTCCTACTCTCTCACTACCGTCACCATGGAGACAGGCTCGGCCTCTCTCCATGCCTTCAGCAGGTTCAGAAGATAAATCTGAGTATCTCCGCGCCGGTCTGAGCGCCGAACCTCATAATCAACATCACCTACTTGCCGTGTGACCTCAAAGGGTCCTTGCCACTTTGCAAGTAATTTGGAACTTGAGGTTGGAAGCAATGCAAGCACCTTTTCTCCCGGTGTAAATTTGCGCAGTTGGGCCCCTTTGTTGTACGTGCGCTGCTGACGCTCTTGGTCATGGAGCAAATTTATACGTGATAAGTGCGCCACCTTGTGGAGTTTTGCCTGCATGTCCATGACATATTTGATTTCGTTTTTTCTGGAGCTTGGACCTTCCTCCCAGCTTTCCTTATTGAAGTCCAGGACTATGTGGGGCCTCCGGCCATATAATAATTCAAAAGGTGTAAAACCTAGGGCGGTCTGGGGTGCCTCCCGCATTGCAAACATTAGGGGTTCCCACTATTTATCCCAATTGTGCTTGTCCTTGTGCATGAACTTACGGATCATGGTTTTCAGCGTTTTATTTAATCGCTCCACCAGCCCATCCGTTTGTGGATGATAAACACTGGTGCGGATGGCCGTGATTCCCAATAATCCGTATAGTTCTTTTATCGTGCGTGACATAAAGCATGTGCCCTGGTCCGTCAGAATCTCTTTCTGGATTCCGACCTGGGAAATGACCTGAAACAGAGCTTGCGCAACACTCTTGGCAGAGATGAAGTGCAGCGGCATTGCTTCGGGGTACCACGTTGCGTAATCCACCAGGACTAACACAAAGCGGTATCCCCGTGTGCTCGGGGAAAATGGTCTGATGAGGTCCATCCCAATTCTTTCGAACGGGACCTCTATGAGTGGTAATGGGCGCAAGAGGGCCTTCGGGATGGCCGTCGAATTCACCAGCTGGTAGTCCGGACAGGCCGCACACCACCGACGCACGTCTGCCCGGAGGCCTGGCAAATAGAATCGGACCATAATCCAATTAAGTGTTTTATCATACCCCATATGGCCAAATAGCGGGTTAAGATGGGTCGCCTGGAAAATCATTTCCTGGCGGCCTTTTGGCACCAACAACTGGGTGTGTTCCTCCCCGGTCTGAGTGTCACGGGTCACTTGGTATAACCTATCGCAAATAATTAAAAAATGGGGGAATACCCGGGCTCTCCCCGGGCGCACCAGCTGACCGTCGATGTAATCCACCTGGTCCAAGGCCGCGCGCAAGGTCTCATTGCGGGACTGCTCGAGGGGAAAATCCTCCGTAGGTTGCCATCGGAGGGCTGGGGGGGGGGTCTCCCGCACAGCCCCCACCGGTTCCCGCTCGGCCGTCCCGGATGAAGCTGCGTAGCCACTGAGAACCGCGCGGAGGCTCCCCCCTCCTACAGTCCGTGAACGCATCCCCACGCATTGCGTTATTAGCTGGTTAAACCCTGGCCAATTCGTTCCTAAAATTATGGGATACGCGCGTGCGGCAACCTTGACACTATGCTTTTGGCCTCTATACCGAATTTCCACTGGCACAATCGGGTACTCGTGAACATCCCCATGTACACACCTAATTTTACCCCATGTTGCCTGCCTCAATACCCCAGGTTGAACCAAGTTCTGGTGGATCATGGACTGTTTGCAGCCCGAATCTACCATTGCCTGGTATACACTCCCTGGTACCCTTACCGGGACACAGTATGTCTCCCCCGAATCGGGGGCGGATGCTGGGGGCCCGACAACCCGTAGCACCTGTCCCACCTACATCACGGAGCACTCCCGGCGCACATGCCCGGGTTGGCCGCACACCCTAGCACACCGGCCCTGGTGCTCGAGGCGCCATCTGCGAGGGAAGCCCTCCATTCGCAGTGCCGGTACCCTGTAACGCACAAGCAGAGGAGATGAGATGAGAAAACCCCGTGGTCCCCCCCTTGTTGTGTATCTGTGGGTGCGTGAATGGGTGCAGGTGTGTGTGCTTTGACATTGTTCTTCTGAGTGGGGAACCTGCTCCTTGGTTCCGGGTGGCTCGGCCGTGCGGGGTCGCTGCTCCAGGGACGTCCCTTCCGGCGGTGTGAGTCGTCGACGGGGTGCTAAGGTAGGCCTTTTGGCCGCCTTTGCCTCCTTCTGGACAGCCAGATGGTCCTCCGCCAGGTTTATCGCCATCATCACGTCCTGGGGCCGGTGGTACCTTGCCCATGCGGAGGCCCTGGCTGGGATGGCATCGATAAATTTTTCTAGGACAATCAACTCAAACATTTTTTTTTATCTTGCCCATTCGGATGTGCCACCGGGTGGCCGCATCCCTCAGTTGCTGCGCCAGCACGAATGGGCGGTCATTTGGGCCCAACCTCAGAGCTCGGAATCTCCGCCGGTGGTCTTCTGGACTGCTGCCTACCCGATACAGGTTTGGGTACTGCATCCGGGCAGCCGCTGGGAGACTCAAGGCTGCCCGCTGCGCCTTCCCCACCAGGAGTGGGAGCAGCTTCACTCCCCATTCCTCCTCCGGCCACTTGCACGCTGATGCCGTGGCCTCGAACACGTCGAGGTATGCTTGAGGGTCCTGCCCCTCCACCATGCGCTGCATTGAAGTCGACGCCCCCGTACCTGCGTTTGCTCTGTCCATCAGGGATTGCAGTAGTTGGGACTGCTGCTGGCTCGTCGCAGACACTTCGGCCAGCACTCGTCCGAGCGCCTCTAGGGGGGTTGTGGTGGACATCTTCTTGGTCCTTCTTTGTTGGGCGCCACTTGTGGGTAGTCTTTCTCTTACCCTCCGGGTTCCAGCGGAGCAATGTGACCACAACACCTGAGACGTTGGTGTTTAACAGGAGAGTTTTTATTTTTCCGTTTATATTCGTTTTCAAAGTTCGTCTTTTATGCTTTCAGCAATCTGGTTTGTTTTATCCAAATTTCCTCTTTGCCTTTCGGCACTCTAGTCTTATAGTTCACAAGTCTCTTCGTTGCTTTCCTGTTCCCAAGAAACCCCTCTCATAGTCTCCGGCCTTGCTAATAAAGGGAACAGGTGATTAGATAACTTGTTCCAGCTGAGATTATCCACTCACCTGTTGGCTGCTGCACACACCCCGCCCGCAGGGAACGCGCGACCACGTCCCCCTCCACATCAATATTTTGCATTTTGTTGTTTTTGTTGATTGAAATTGTGCTCAGTGTGTGATTTGAAACTACTCAAATTAAAGTTCAGATTGGTTGTTGATTCGAACAATGTGTCTCTAAAAATGGGTCCAAAGGTCATCTCTGCTACAAGTGTTGTATTTTAAAACAAGAGGTGACATTAAAGATGCTCACAAAGGACTTTTAATATGAAAATATTTAT
This sequence comes from Nerophis ophidion, assembly GCF_033978795.1. Classification (NCBI taxonomy): domain Eukaryota; kingdom Metazoa; phylum Chordata; class Actinopteri; order Syngnathiformes; family Syngnathidae; genus Nerophis; species Nerophis ophidion. The sequence continues at coordinate 19,263,832 of NC_084630.1, read as the reverse complement.
GGTAATACCTTAAAAGCCAAAAACTTACATTCAGTTCAGTGGAAGTCTCGACATCCAAAGTTGCACAAAACAACACATCATGAACATTTCTGTCATTTAGCAACAATCTAACATAATATTTCCATTCGTATTCAAAATGGCTTTCTAGAAGGAGTCAGTGCTCACAGTTCAGATGTGAAAAGGGAACTGCACATTTCTTTAAAATGTTGCCTATTATACACCATCCTTATTAAAGACATGACAAAATGTTTTAATTTTTTTTAAAAGCATTCTAACTCGGGAATAAACGTAAATAAAAGTCCGCTTACAGCAAAGCCAGTTAACGATCCTCGATTCATAAATACACACATATATGGACCATATTTTTCAGAGTATAAGTCCCACCTGCCAAAAATGCATAATAAAGAAGGAAAAAAACATGTATAAGTCGCATTTTGGGGGGAATTTTTTTTGATAAAACCCAATAGACATTTGAAAGGCAATTTAAAATGAATAAAGAATAGTGAACAACAGGCTGAATAACGTTATATGAGGCATAAATAACCAACTGAGAAGGTGCCTGCTATGTTAACATATTATGGTAAGAGTCATTCAAATAAATATAACATATAGAACATGCTATACCAGGGGTCACCAACGCGGTACCCGCGGGCACCAGGTAGCCCGTAAGGACCAGATGAGTCGCCCGCTGGCCTGTTCTAAAAATAGCTCAAATAGCAGCACTTACCAGTGAGCTGCCTCTATTTTTAAAATTGTATTTATTTACTAGCAAGCTGGTCTCGCTTTGCTCTACATTTTTAATTCTAAAACAGACAAAACTCAAATAGAATTTGAAAATCCAAGAAAATATTTTAAAGTGAAGTGAATTTTATTTTACATAGCGCTTTTTCTCTAGTGATTCAAAGCGCTTTACATAGTGAAAGCCAATCTCTAAGTTACATATTTAAACCAGTGTGGGCGGCACTGGGAGCAGGTGGGTAAAGTGTCTTGCCCAAGGACACAACGGCAGTGACTAGGATGGCGGAAGCGGGGATCGAACCTGCAACCCTCAAGTTGCTGGTACGGCCGCTCTACCAACCGAGCTATACCACCTAGAACAGTAGGAGTTTACTACAGTTGGCATCTAGTACAGCAGGGGTCTACCAAAGCATGAGTCTACCACAGTAGGGGTCTACTACTGCAAGTGTCTATTGGAGTCTAATACAGTACGAGTTTACCACAGTAGGGGTCCTCTACAGTAGAAGTCTACAATAGTAAAGACTTGGTCTTCACTTGTTTAAATAAATTCATTGATTTTTTTACTTTGCTTCTTATAACTTTCAGAAAGACAATTTTAGAGAAAAAAATACAACCTTAAAAATGATTTTAGGACTTTTAAACACATATACCTTTTTACCTTTTAAATTCCTTCCTTTTCTTTCCTGACAATTTAAATCAATGTTCAATTAATTTTTTTTTTTTTTATTGTAAAAAATAATAAATATATTTTAATTTAATTATTTATTTTAGCTTCTGTTTTTTGACAAAGAATATTTGTAAAATATTTCTTTAAACTTATGACTAAAATTCCCAAAAATTATTCCGGGAAACCTAGAAAATCTGTAGAATCAAATTTAAATCTTATTTCAAAGTCTTTTGAATTTCTTTTTAAATTTTTTGTTCTGGAGAATTTAGAAAAATTAATGATTTGTCTTTGTTAGAAAAATAGCTTGGTCCAATTTGTTATATATTCTAACAAAATGCAGATTGGATTTAACCTATTTTAAAACATGTCATCAAAAATATATATTTATTGTGAGATACCATTAAAATTATCAGTGTTTCCACAAAGATAAATACCATTAATTATTAGTAATAACATAGAATTTAAGGTAAATTGAGCAAATTGGCTATTTCTGGCAATTTATTTAAGTGTGTATCAAACTGGTAGCCCTTCGCATTAATCAGTACCCAAGAAGTAGCTCTTGCTTTCAAAAAGGTTGGTGACCCCTGATATAGAACCAAACAATCTGTCACCCCTAACCACTAAATCCTATGAGATCTTATACGTCTAGTCTCTTACGTGAATGAGCTAAATAATAATATTTGATATTTTACGGTAATGTGTTAATATTTTCACACATAAGTCGCTCCTGAGTATGAATCTAAAAAAAAAACGACTTACAGTCCAAAAAATACGGTATATAAAACCTTTAATGGAGATGTTTTGAACTGTTTTATAGGCAGAATAGAGCGACTCCTATAGGCTCCATTGAAAGCTGACTTTTAATTGCATTTATTTACTATTTAGAATGTATTAACAAAGACAAACACGTGAATGTTAGGCAATATTCCCCCCAAAAAGTGCAGTTCCCCTTCAAGACAATGGAAATGAGTGCACTTGTACATGTGTAGTGCACACTACACTACTGCACTCACACAAAGTTTGGCATGTTCGGTTTTCAAGTGACATTTCAGGATGAGGCCTGATGGGCATTAAGGGGACCTGCGATCTATTTTCTCTTTTCTGACTTATAAAAGTTGTTAATTGATTTGTCTCGTGAGCTTCCACAGTTTTGGGTTTTTCCAGTCTGGCTACCTAGTGACATCACAGCAAAGGCGGAAGTCCTTATTTGGACATGAAGCGTAAAGAAAAGCTACCTCAATGAGGACACAACAAAGGTAAGGTAAAGTGATATTTTCACCTGATCTCGGCGTGTGCATAGTAACCATGTAGTGACATAAATGCAACTTTTTCTAAATCAATCGATTTAGATGCACCTAATGTTGTGACCAAGTGAGTCTATACAATGTTTATTTTGGACCGGACAACAGGTTATTAGATTAACACGTACCACCTGTGAAGTCTGATCACCTGCCAGCTGTGTCTCGCCTACCGGCTGGTGCTCATCCTTAGTACCATGTACAGCGGCGGTGACTTTTGCTCCTGCAAGCGCGCTGATTGCACATTACCTGCACAGTATTTGACTTAGTATTGAATATAAAATATGGGAAGAGTTAAATTTTTTTCTTGATTTTTAACTTTTGCTCTTTCTATAGTACAGGCCAAAAGCTTGGACACACCTTCTCTTCATTCAACGTGTTTTTCTTTATTTTCATGACTATTTACAATGCCTGCGAGGAGGTGGCAACTTGTCCAGAGTGTACGCCGCCTACAACCTAAATGCAGCTGAGATAGGCTCCAGCGAACCCCCCGACCCCAAAAGGGAAAAGCGGTAGAAAATGGATGGATGGATATTCCCAATGCAGATTGTCATTGAAGGCATCAACACTATGAATGAACACGTGGAGTTATGTACTTCACAAAAAAAAGGTGACATAACTGAAAACATGTTTTATATTCTAGTTCAGGGGTCGGGAACCTTTTTGGCTGAGAGAGCCATGAAAGCCAAATATTTCAAAATGTATTTCCGTGAGAGCCATATCATATTTTTTAACACTGAATACAACAAAATGTGTGCATTTTTAAGACCAACATTTTTTGAGTATAATAAGTCTCTTATTACTTTTAATAACATTGTTATTCTGAAGCTAACCAATAATAAATAAAATGTCATGTCTGTTGATCATGTTTGTTTGGCCATGTGCTGTTTGTCCTTTAGACTCTTTAAGTTACTGTTTTTTTTCCACTCCCTTGTCTGGTTTCCTTGGTTACTCATTTTGTCCACCTGTCTCTGGTGGACAAAATGCCCGCTCACCTGCTTCCCGACCATTAATCAGAGGCAGTATTTAAGCTCGTCTTTGCCAGTCAGTTGCCCTGTGCTGACTTGTTTCATGCCTTGCCATAGTTTCGTGCTTCATGCCATGTCAAGTAAGTTTTGTTTGATTTATGTTCTTAGTCTGTTTATGCGTTAGCTTTGTTCCTTAGCCCAAGTTGTGCCTCCGCTGTGAGCGATTTTTGTTTGTATATTTTTTTAGTTAAAATTAAATCATGTTTTTACCTAAATGCCATGTCCCGAGTAGTCCGTCTGCCTTCCTGGGAGAACGACCCTGCAGCAAGCTGCAAACCCCCCCCATCGTGACATAAAATACTTCTTACCATTAATGCGACTTCTTGAACAGGTGCGGTAGAAAACGGATGGATAGATTTAAATGCATGAGAATGTTTTATATTTTGCACGATATTTTTAGCACTGTGATTACCAGCGAAATTATTCATAATTATCGCGTTAAGCAATGTCAGCAAAGATTTTTCAGAGAGCCAGATGCAGTCATCAAAAGAGCCGCATCTGGCTCTAGAGCCATAGGTTCCCTACCCCTGCTCTAGTTTCTTCAAAATAGCCTCCCTTTGCTCTGATGACGGCTTTGCACACTCTTGGCATTCTCTCCATGAGCTTCAAGACTGTTGGAAAACCCTTTCAAGTGACTACCTCTTGAAGCTCATGGAGAGAATGCCTAGAGTGTGCAAAACAGTCATCAGAGCAAAGGGTGGCTATTTTGAAGGAACTAGAAACATTTGTGTTTAGTACATAACTCCACATGTGTTCATTCATAGTTTTGATGCCTCCAGTGACAATCTACAATGTAAATAGTCATGAAAATAAAATAAAACCAAATTGAATGAGAAGGTGTGTCCAAACTTCTGACCCACTGTACATTTTCGAAATTTAAATGATATTTTTGGAAGCGCCTCCTCAAGCCGTCATCTTGCAGACAGACTCAAAAAACAGGTTGCATAAGTGACTGAGGAGCAAAACTTCCACCAGAACATATCCAACACATGGTCAAAAGTTTACATACACTTGTAAAGAACATAATGTCGTGGCTGTTTTGAGTTTCCAATCATTTTACCAAACATATCGCTGGGTATTGTGGCCAAACAGCTCGATTATTTCCTCCAGAAGGTCTTATCTTTGTCCTTCTGATGTCAGATGAAACACAAATGGAGCTGTTTGGACACAATACCCAGCAATATGTTTGGAGGAGAAAAGGGGAGGCCTTTAATCCCAGGCACACCATCCCTACCGTCAAGCATGGTGGTGTTAGTATCAGCTCTGGGCCTGTTTTGCTGCCAATGGAACTGGTGCTTTACAGAGAGTAAATGGGACAATGAAAAAGGACGATTACCTCCAAATTCTTGAAGACAACCTAACATCATCAGCCCAGAGATTGGGTCTTGGGCACAGTTGGGTGTTCCAACAGGACAATGACCCCAAACACATGTAAAAAGTGGTAAAGGACTGGCTAAGTCAGGCTAGAATTAAGGTTTTAGAACTGCTTTCCCAAAGTCCTGACTTAAACGTGTGGACAATGCTGAAGAAACAAGTCCATGTCAGAAAACCAACAAATTTAGCCGAACTGTACCAATTCTGTCAAGAGGAGTGGTCAACAATTCAAGCAGAAGCTACCAAAAGCGCCTTATTGCAGTGAAACTTGCCAAGGGACATGTAAGCAAATATTAACCTTGCTGTAGACCAGTTGATCTGCCGTTTCTTTTCTCGTGGAGGGGGGCCGCACAGGTTAGGGACCTTTTTCCGCTTGGAATGGTCTCCTGCTGGCCCCACTATGGACTGGACTCTCACAATATTATGTTAGATCCACTATGGACTGGACTATCACAATATTATGCTAGATCCACTATGGACTGGACTCTCACAATATTATGTTAGATCCACTATGGACTGGACTCTCACAATATTATGTTAGATCCACTATGGACTGGAATCTCACAATATTATGTTAGATCCACTATGGACTGGACTCTCACAATATTATGTTAGATCCACTATGGACTGGACTCTCACAATATTATGTTAGATCCACTATGGACTGGACTCTCACAATATTATGTTAGATCCACTATGGACTGGACTCTCACAATATTATGTTAGATCCACTATGGACTGGACTTTCAGTATTATGTTAGATCCACTATGGACTGGACTCTCACAATATTATGTTAGAGCCACTATGGACTGGACTCTCACAATATTATGTTAGAGCCACTATGGACTGGACTATCACAATATTATGTTAGATTCACTATGGACTGGACTCTCACAATATTATGTTAGATCCACTATGGACTGGACTCTCACTATTATGTTAGATCCACTATGGACTGGACTCTCACTATTATGTTGGATCCACTATGGACTGGACTTTCAGTATTATGTTGGATCCACTATGGACTGGACTCTTACTATTATGTGAGATCCACTATGGACTGGACTCTCACTATTATGTTGGATCCACTATGGACTGGACTCTCACTATTATGTTAGATCCACTATGGACTGGACTCTCACTATTATGTTAGATCCACTATGGACTGGACTCTCTCACGATTATGTTAGATCCACTATGGACTGGACTCTCTCACTATTATGTTAGATCAACTATGGACTGGACTCTCAATATTCAGTTAGATCTACTATGGACTTGACTCTTACTATTATGTGAGATCCACTATGAACTGGACTTTCAGTATTATGTTAGATCCACTATGGACTGGACTCTCACTATTATGTTAGATCCACTATGGACTGGACTCTCACTATTATGTTAGATCCACTATGGACTGGACTCTCAATATTTAGTTAGATCTACTATGGACTTGACTCTCACTATTATGTGAGATCCACTATGGACTGGACTTTCAGTATTATGTTAGATCCACTATGGACTGGACTCTCACTATTATGTTAGGTCAGGGTAGAAAACCTATGGCTCTAGAGCCAGATGTGGCTCTTTTGATGACCGCACCTGGCTCTCAGATAAATCTTAGCTGACGTTGCTTACCAGGATAAGTATTTAATAATTCCGCTGGTAATCACGGTGTTAAAAATATTCTTCAAAATATAAAACATTCTCATGCATTTTAATCCATCTATCCGTTTCTAACGCACCTGTTCAAGAAGTCGCATTAATGGTCAAAAGTATAGCTAACTTCAGAATAACTATGTCATTAAAAAGAATAGGAGATGCACACATTTAGTTGTTGTAATCTGGGAAAGTCCAAATGAGCGAGGAGGCGTAGAATTGTACAAGTGTACAGGTTTACAGGTTTCTCTCCTCATTGAGCTAAATTGATTCCTGTCTCTGGTTAATTCCTTGCTTCTTGTCTGTTTAATAGATGTCATCAGTGTTTGAACCTGACAGTTATAATTGTTGTTAATAATGTAATATGGCTCTTACGGAAATACATTTAAAAATATTTGGCTTTCATGGCTCTCTCAGCCAAAAAGGTTCCCGACCCCGGTGTTGGATCCACTATGGACTGGACTTTAACAATATTATGGTTAGATCTATTTGATGTCCATTCCACTGGTCGCCCTAGGGGAGTGTCACCCACATCTGCGGTCCTCTCCAAGGTTTCTCATTGTATCCCACTGGGTTGAGTTTTTCCTTGCCCTGATGTGGGATCTGAACAGAGGATGTTGTGGCTTGTGCAGCCCTTTGAGACACTTGTGATTTAGGGGCTGTATAAAAATAAAAAATGTATTGATTGACTGTATTGTGTACTTTTGACCCAGCAAATTTGCTCACATTTTCAGTAGAGGCATAATAAATTTATTAAGGAACCAAACTTCATGAATGTTTTTTTGTGACCAACAAGTATGTGCTCCAATCACTCTATCACAAAAAAATAAGAGTGGTAGAAATGATTGGAAACTCAAGACAGTCATGACATTATGTCCTTTACAAGTGTATGTAAACTTTTGACCAGGACTGTATCATCTAGACCTGAAGGAAGTGTTTAAATGTCAATTAGAACCATCAGAGATCCTCTTTAAACTCCACAGAAGTTCTGTAAAACATCCATCCATTTTCTACCGCTTATTCCCTTTTAGGTTTGCGGGGGGCCCTGGCGCCTATCTCAGCTACAATCGGGCGGAAAGCGGTGTACACCCTGGACAAGTCGCCACCTCATCGCAGGGCCAACACAGATAGACAGACAACATTCACACTCACATTCACACATTCAAAAGTTTACTCAAGGTCAAATGAAAGGTTATTTTCGCTTCATTCTGAAATGTCAGCCCAAAACTAAACATCCTCATTTTTTTGTGGTGTGCAAAAAAAGAAACAAGTTAAGCAACTTAACTTAACTTAGTCTACATGATACAGGTGTCACATGACTAAGTACTGTCACATGGTAATGCGTGCAAGCGCTCTTATTTTGGCGAGGCTTGCTTTTGTCAGCAAGTGTGCACATAAAACGGCAGTTAAATTGTATTAAAATGTGTCGTCAACAATATGGAGAACTGTCTTCTCATTCCAAGTCCAACTTGAGAGGCTAGAATACAAACCCCGTTTCCATATGAGTTGGGAAATTATGTTAGATGTAAATATAAACAGAATACAATGATTTTCAAATCATTTTCCACCCATATTCAGTTGAATATGCTACAAAGACAACATATTTGATGTTCAAACTCATGAACTTTAATTTTTTTTGCAAATAATCATTAACTTAGAATTTCATGGCTGCAACACGTGCCAAAGTGGTTGGGAAAGGGCATGTTCACCACTGTGTTACATCACCTTTTCTTTTAACAACACTCAAACTGAGGAAACTAATTGTTGAAGCTTTGAAAATGGAATTCTTTCCCATTCTTGTTTTATGTAGAGCTTCAGTCCTTCAACAGTCCGGGGTCTCCGCTGTCGTATTTTACGCTTCATAATGCGCCACACATTTTCCATGGGAGACAGGTCTAGACTGCAGGCGGGCCAGGAAAGTACCCGCACTCTTTTTTTAAGAAGCTACGCTGTTGTAACACGTGGCTTGGCATTGTCTTGCTGAAATAAGCAGGGGCGTCCATGATAACGTTGCTTGGATGACAACATCCATCCATCCATCCATTTTCTACCGCTTATTCCCTTTCGGGGTCGCGGGGGGCGCTGGCGCCTATCTCAGCTACAATATATGTTGTTTCAAAACCTGTATGTACCTTTCAGCATTAATGGTGCCTTCACAGATGTGTAAGTTACCCATGCCTTGGGCACTAATACACCCCCATACCATCACAGATGCTGGCTTTTACACTTTGCGTCGATAACAGTCTGGATGGTTCGCTTCCCCTTTGGTAGGGATGACACGATGTCGAATATTTCCCCCCAAAAAATTTAAATGTGGACTCGTCAGACCACAGAACACTTTTCCAAATCGCATCAGTCCTACTTAGATGATCTCGGGCCTAGAGAAACCAGTGCCGTTTCTGGATGTTGTTGATAAATGGCTTTCGCTTTGCTTAGTAGAGCTTTAACTTGCACTTACAGATGTAGCGACAAACTGTATTTAGTGACAGTGGTTTTCTGAAGTGTTCCTGAGCCCATGTGGTGATATCCTTTAGAGATTAATGTCGGTTTTTGATACAGTGCCGTCTGAGGGATCGAAGGTCATGGTCATTCAATGTTGGTTTCCGGCCATGCCTCTTACGTGGAATGATTACTCCAGATTCTCTGAACCTTTTGATTATATTATGGACCGTAGATGTTGAAATCCCTAAATTCCTTGCAATTGCACTTTGAGAAACGTTGTTCTTAAACTGTTTGACTATTTGCTCACGCAATTGTGGACAAAGGGGTGTACCTCGCCCCATCCTTACTTGTGAAAGACTGAACATTTTTTGGGAAGCTGTTTTTATACCCAATCATGGCACCCACCTGTTCCCAATTAGCCTGCACACCTGTGGGATGTTCCAAATAAGTGTTTGATGAGCATTCCTCAACTTTATCAGTATTTATTGCCGCCTTTCCAAACTTATTTGTCACGTGTTGCTGGCATCAAATTCTAAAGTTAATGATTATTTGCACAAAAAAAAAAGTTTATGAGTTTGAACATCAAATATGTTGTCTTTGTAGCATATTCAACTGAATATGGGTTGAAAATGATTGTATTCCGTTTATATTTACATCTAACACAATTTCCCAACTCATATGGAAACGCGGTTTAAAGTAGTTATCCGTCCATTGAAGTGCTTTTGGTCTGAATGAGTCCTACATTGGTTCGCCTCAGCCAAGCTGACATTCTTCTGGTGACGTGGATGTGTGTTGGAGTGGTTACCGTAGCAACAGGTGAGGTCGTGATAAAACAATCAGGGATGACTCGCGGGGGAGTCGTCCGGGGCGGGGCTCTCGGGCTCCGAGGCGCTGGAGTCGTCGTCGTCGTCGTCTTCGTCCGTCTGCTCGGTGCTGTGGTACAGCATGAGGCACTGCGTCTTGTGGGTGATGGTGACGCTGCACGGGCCCTGCGCCCACGGCTCGCCGTCCACCTGCATGGGCATGGTGGAGCTCTTCAGGACCAGCTGGGGAGACAAACGCTGCAGGTTAATCGGAGAGAATGCTCAAGGTCACGATTCACATTGCGAGTACATCTGAATCTCTTTCTAAAGATGAGGCATGTCACAGTCAATTTATTATTTCCTCATAGTACACTGCAAAAACTGAAATCTAAGTCAGATTAAATATCTCAAATGAGGGTTTTGTTTGCTTATTTTCTGTCTGATAAGATCATTCTTCTCACTAAGCAGATTTTATGTTAAAGGGGAACATTATCACCAGACCTATGTAAGCGTCAATATATACCTTGATGGTGCAGAAAAAAGACCATATATTTTTTTTTTATCGATTTCCGAACTATAAATGGGTGAATTTTGGCAAATTAAACGCCTTTCTGTTTATCGGTCTTTTAGCGATGACGTCAGAACGTGACGTCACCGAGGTAATACACCCGCCATTTTCATTTTCAACACATTGCAAACACCGGGTCTCAGCTCTGTTATTTTCCGTTTTTTCGACTATTTTTTGGAACCTTGGAGACATCATGCCTCGTCGGTGTGTTGTCGGAGGGTGTAACAACACTAACAGGGAGGGATTCAAGTTGCACCACTGGCCCGAAGATGCGAAAGTGGCAAGAAATCTGCCGCCAGACCCCCATTGAATGTGCCAGAGTGTCTGCACATTTTACCGGCGATGACAGACATGGCACAGAGATGTATGGATAACCTGCAGATGCATTTGCAACGATAAAGTCAACGAAAATCACAAAGGTGAGTTTTGTTGATGTTGAATGCCCGCTAATCGACGCTAACATGCTACGCTAATCGATGCTAACACGCTATTTACAGGCGGTGTTAAAGCAGACATGGCACAGAGATGTATGGATAACGTGCAGATGCATTTGCAACGATTAAGTCAACGAAATCACAAAGGTGAGTTTTGTTGTTGTTGATTTGTGTGCTAATCAGACATATTTGCGCGGCGTGACTGCCAGCTAATCGATGCTAACATGCTACGCTAATCGATGCTAACATGCTATTTACCGGCGGTGCTAAAGCAGACATGGCACAGAGATTTATGGATAACCTGCAGATGCATTTGCAACGATAAAGTCAACGAAAATCACAAAGGTGAGTTTTGTTGATGTTGACTGCCAGCTAATCGACGCTAACATGCTATGCTAATCGATGCTAACATGCTATTTATCGGCGGTGTTAAAACAGACATGGCACAGAGATGTATGGATAACCTGCAGATGCATTTGCAACGATAAAGTCAATGAAATTCACAAAGGTGAGTTTTGTTGTTGTTGACTTATGTGCTAATCAGACATTTGCGCGGCGTGAGTGCCAGCTAATCGACACTAACATGCTATGCTAATCGATGCTAACATGCTTTTTACCGGCGGTGTTAAAGCAGACATGGCACAGAGATGTATGGATAACCTGCAGATGCATTTGCAACGATAAAGTCAACGAAATCACAAAGGTGAGTTTTGTTGTTGTTGATTTATGTGTTAATCAGACATATTTGCACGGCGTGACTGCCAGCTAATCGATGCTAACATGCTACGCTAATCGATGCTAACATGCTATTTACCGGCGGTGCTAAAGCAGACATGGCACAGAGATGTATGGATAACCTGAAGATGCATTTGCAACGATAAAGTCAACGAAATCACAAAGGTGAGTTTTGTTGTTGTTGATTTATGTGCTAATCAGACATATTTGCGCGGCGTGACTGCCAGCTAATTGATGCTAACATGCTACGTTAATCGATGCTAACATGCTATTTACCGGCGGTTCTAAAGCAGACATGGCACAGAGATGTATGGATAACCTGTAGATGCATTTGCAACGATAAAGTCAACGAAATCACAAAGGTGAGTTTTGTTGATGTTGACTGCCAGCTAATCGACGCTAACATGTTATGCTAATTGATGCTAACATGCTATTTACCTGCGGTGCTAAAGCAGACATGGCACAGAGATGTATGGATAACCTGTAGATGCATTTGCAACTATATTACATCCCCTTCCACCCACATTTAATGCAAAAAAAAACACTTACCAATCGGCGGATTTAAGTTGCTCCAGTGTCACAAGATTCCAAAGTCCCGATTGTTTGGTCCGCACATTTTACCGGCGATGCTAACGCAGCTATTCGGCCATGCTATGGCTATGAATAGCGTCAATAGCTATTCGCTCAATAGCTTCAGTTTCTTCTTCAATACTTTCATACTCCAACCATCTGTTTCAATACATGCATAATCTGTTGAATCGCTGAAGTCGCTGAAATCCGAGTCTGAATCCGAGCTAATGTCGCTATATCTTGCTGTGCTATTCGCTATTGTTTGTTTACATTGGCAGCACTGTATGACGTCACAGGGAAATGGATAGTCGCATCGCAAATAGCGAAAATCAAACACTTTAAAGCTTTTTTTTAGGGATATTCCGGGACCGGTAAAATTAAAAATAAAACTTCAAAAAATACAACAAGCCACTGAGAACTGATTGTTGTTGTTTTTAACCCTTTTGAAATCGTGATAATGTTCCCCTTTAAGGGTTCTGGTCCTAAATGATCTCAGTAAGATAGTACAGCTTGTTGCTGAGATGTGATGACCTATATTGAGTAAAACATATCAAATGTTGCATAGCTGTGTCATCAACACTCACAAGTAGAGATGTCCGATAATACCGGGCTGCCGATATTACCGGCCGATAAATGCTTTAAAATGTAATATCGGAAATTATTGGTTTCAAAAAGTTAAATTCCTGACTTTTTAAAACTCTGCTGTGTACACGGACGTAGGGAGAAGTACAGAGCGCCATTGAACCTTTAAGGCACTGCCTTTGTGTGCCGACCCAATCACATAATATCTACGACTTTCACACACAAATGAATGTAAGTCATACTTGGTCAACAGCCATACAGGTCACACTGAGGGTGGCCGCATAAACAACTTTAACACTCTTACAAATATGCGCCACACTGTGAACCCACACCAAAACACATTTTGGGAGAACATCCGCACCGTAACACAACAGAAAACAAATACCCAGAACCCCTTGCAGCACTATCTCGCTACAATATACACCCCCCGCTATCCCCTACTCGCCCACCTCAGGGAGAGCATGTCCAAAATTCCAAGCTGCTGTTGTGAGGCATGTTAAAAAAAAATAATGCACTTTGTGATTTCAATAATAAATATGGCAGTGCCATGTTGGCATTTTTTTTCCATAACTTGAGTTGATTTATTTTGGAAAACCTTGTTACATTGTTTAATGCATCCAGCGGGGCATCACAACAAAATTAGGGCATAATAATGTGTTCATTCCACCACTGTATATATCGGTAATTAAGAGTTGGACAATATCGGATATCGGCAAAAAAGCCATTATCGGACATCTCCACTCACAAGTATAAAACTACTTTTTTAAAGTAATTATTTCTTTTTTCAAGCATGAACAAAAAAATCATGACTTTGACACAATTGTGTCTGATATTCAAACAGATGACAGCCAAATGGACTTTTGCTGTTTTATTTGCAACAAAACAATAGAAAATAAATACTCATATAGTAGTACACTTGTTATTATTGAGAATATACTTATTTTAAGGTATTTCTGGGTTCATTGAGGTTAGCTTATTTTACTTGTTTTGGGAAGTCTTGACAAGCCATTTTTTTCTTGTTCTATTGGCAGATAATTTTGCTTAGTTCAAATAAAATACCCCTAATTTTTGTATTTTTTTTAATAGTTTTTGAACACTGAATGTTTGCAGTGTACACCTGCTGAACAAATTTAAGTGAGGAAACATTTCTTTAGAATGTTGCCTATCATTTACAATCATTTCTTTTGATTCATTTTAAGTATGAAATAAATGTAAATAAAAGTCAGCTCACCACGGAGCCAATGGGAGAGCCACTATTCTGCCAATAAAATTCGATAAATAAAATAGCCATTCAAAAAGCGACAACAATACTCCATTTACATTTCATGACTTGAATATTAAGTAATTATAAGTGATATTGTTACTAATACAACTTTTTTTTAGCTGTGACAGGACATCATCGTGTGGTCTGCTGTTTCCTCGCTTCCCTGCTCCCTGTGAGTTTATTGTAGATCCTGTGTGTCAAAGTCTAGGCAGGCGGCTGTGGCCCAAGGGAAGATATTTGATTAGTGTTAGAAGCGGCCCGCAAGCCACAGCCGCATGCTGCTGCTGTTTGGCACGCACCAATACTCCATCAGTGTTGGCGCTAGAAATTTTAAAAATGGGGGTCCCCGGGACCCCATCAAGTCATAAAAATAGGGTCTCACTGTACATTTTTAGTGGTCCCACTCTTTTTGTAAGTGTTTTGAAAACAAATTATACATGTACGAATCATCCCGTTATAGCTCACATTCTATATTGTGTTTTGGAAAAAGATTGTCATAAAGGTTCATTTATTTTTTTTAAAGTATGCAAAAGAAAACACATTTTTATGCTTATGTAAATGTATTCAGTTGTAAACATTCATGAGCTTTCTTCTTACCTTCATGGATCTAAACTTTACCGCTGACTGTATTTTTTTCTTTGTTTTTTTTATTAGAATATTTTCAGAATGTGTTTTTTCTATTTTTGGCCAAAGTAACACAAAAACAACAATCTGAAGTTGTCTTTATTTTTTAGTTGGAATGCCTTGATGTTAATGAACCGGCCCCACGTGTGCACAGATTTTCCTCCATGAGCTAAAATGAGTTTGACAACTATCAGGTTCAAACCCTGATGACAACTATTAAACAAGAAAAGAAGCAAGGAATTAAACAGAGACAGAATTAAATTTGGCTCAATGAGGAGAAACGCGTAGACACCGTACCTTTGTACAGTGTCGTCCCACGCTCCTAACGAAAGATTGTACACTCCCTCTTCTATTTGGACTTTCCCTGATTACATGGCAGCAGCTGTTTCTACATGGCAACAGCTGTTTCTAAATGTACGGGGGTCGTAAACAGCAATCGCCTTTGATTACAAACAGTTCAAAGAAAAGGTGCCTTGTGGGGAGTCAGACCCTGCTTCCTCTCCACTTTGTAGTTCTTGGGTTAAGACAAAATCTCTCTGCGGATTACAATACATCAAAGAAACAGCTGCAGACTATGGTTTGTCATCAGCACGCAATCGAGCTAAAAGATGAGCTATCTTAAAAGTAAACTCATGACAAACACCTCAAGTCCCTTTAATAGTACTCCTCTGTACACAGTATGTAGAGTATTTATAGTACACAGTACACACAAGGGGAGGATTGGACTTAATAGAAGCTCATAGAAGGACTGGGATGATCAGAAAATTACACTGTCAGCAACATTTTGTGTGTGTTCGTGTTCTTGTATTTCTACCCTTCTTTGAGACACCAACAAGGAAAAGTTCCGTCCACATGAGGACCGGTGAACAAGTTAGGACATAAATCACGGTCCCATTACAGAAAACCATTGCTTCTAATAGAGAATGTCTCATTTGCACCCCTGGTGGTGATATCTATTACAATGAGGGTGGTCAAAAAAAGGAGTTTTTTTTTCTAATTGACTGTGTCAGTTTTATAAGTGCTCCCCCTCTGGCCAACATATGAAATAACAAGTGATGGTAAGAAATTGAAATGCGCCCCTTTTGGCCAAAATTAATTAAAAACATAAAATATGTATATAGAGACATACTGTAAAAACCTGAAGTAAATAATTAGGATTAAAAACCAATCCCATCCATCCATCCATTTTCTACCGCTTATTCTCTTTTGGGGTTGCGGGGGGCGCTGGTGCCTATCTCAGCTACAATCGGGTGGAAGGCGATTACAAACAAAAAATAAAAAAATAAATAAACTAAACGTGGTCTTTTTCGCACAATGTGTCGACTTTTTTTCTCATATAATTGGTAACTATTTCTCATATTATTTCTGCTTCTGTAATATTGTGAATATTTAGTTTTTAAATTATTTCCTTTTTTATGTGAAATTATAAATTTTTAATGCAAAATGGTGACATTTGTCATAAAATTTTGACTTTCATCACAATATTGCATATTTTTGTTGTTCTTTTAACTTGTAATTTTTTAAGTAAAATGACTTTTGTAAAAGTAAAATTCTGATTTTTATTATAATATTGCCAAAATGTTGAAGTTTTCTTATAAAATTGTGACTTTCGTGGAGTAAAATTACGACTATTTTCATAAAATTGCTTCTCTTGTGAAATTGCAACTTTTATTGTGTAATATTCCAACTTTTCTCATAATATTTCACAAATGTTCAGTTTTTATGGTCAAATTTTGACTTGCGTTGAGTAAAAAGACAACTTTTATTATAAAAATGCCAAAATTCCAAGTTTTTCTTGTGAAATTGTGACCTTTTTCATGTGATATTGTGTGTGTGTGTTCTTCTATTTCCACCCTACCTAAGACACCAACAAGGAAAACTGCCGTCCATATGAGGAGGTGTGAACAAGTTAGGACATAAATCATGGTCCCAATACAGAAAACCATTGGATCTAATAGAAAATGTCTCATGTCTCATTAGCACCCCTGGTGGTGAAATCAAAATGAGGGTGGTCCCAAAAAGAAGGTTTTTTTTCTAATTGATTGTGTGTCGGTTTTAAAAGTGCTCCCCCTCCGGTCAACATATGAAATAACAAGTGTGTGTAAGAAATTGAAATGCGCCCCTTTTGGCCAAAATTAATAAAAAACATACAATATGTATATAGAGACATACTGTAATAACGAAGTAAATAATGATTAAAAAACAATTACAAAAAAAATTAAAAATAACTAAAAGTAGTCTTTCTCACAATGTGTCAACTTTTTTCTCATAGAGTTGGGAACTATTTCACATATTTCTGCTTCTGTAATATTTCAGTTTTTCTCGTTAAATTATTTCCTTTTTTTATGTAAAATTATCTTTTAATGCGAAATGGTGACATTTGTCATATAAAATTTGACCTTCATCACAATATTGCCATTTTTGTTGTTGTTCTTGTAACTTGTAATTTTTCAAGTAAAATTAATCCTTTTGTAAAAGTAAAATTCAGATTTTTATTATAATATTGCCAAAATGTTGAAGTTTTCTTCTAAAATTGTGACTTTCGTGGAATAAAATTGTGACTCTTTTCATGAAATTGTCTTAATGTTAAGCTTCTCTTGTTAAATTGCGACTCTTATTGAGTAAAATTCCAACTTTTGTCATAATATTGCACTAATGTAGTTTTTCTTGTAAAATGTTGACTTGCGTTGAATAAAATGACGACTTTTATTATAATACTGCCAACATTCTGAGTTTTTCTTGTGAAATGGTGACCTTTTTCATGTGTGTGTGTGTTCTTCTATTTCCACCCTTCCCGAGACACCAACAAGGAAAACTTCCATCCATATGAGGAGGTGTGAACAAGTTCGGACATAAATCATAGTCCCAATACAGAAAACCATTGCATCTAATAGAGAATGTCTCATTTGCACCTCTGGTGGTGAAATCTATCACAATGAGGGTGGTCCCAAAAAGGAGGGATTTATCTAATTGACTGTGTGTCGCTTTTAAAAGTGCTCCCCCTCTGGTCAACATATGAAATAACAAGTGCGTGTAAGAAATTTAAATGCGCCCCTTTTGGCCAAAATTAATTAAAAACATAAAATATGTATATAGAGACATACTGTAATAACTTGAAGTAAATAATGAAGATTAAAAAACAATTCCATCCATCCATCCATTTTCTACCGCTTATTCTTTTTTGGGATTGCGGGGGGCGCTGGTGCCTATCTCAGCTACAATCGGGCGGAAAGCGATTACAAAAAAAAAAAAAAAAAAAAAAATTAACTAAAAGTGGTCTTCTTCTCACAATGTGTCAACTTTTTTTCTCATAGAATTGGGAACTATTTCTCATATTATTTCTGCTTTTGTAATATTGTGAATATTTTCTTTTTAAATTATTTCCTTTTTTATGTAAAATTATAAATTTTTAATGCAAAATGGTGACATTTGTCATAAAATGTTGACTTTCATCACAATATTGCCATTTTTTTGTTGTTTTTCTTTTAACTTGTCATTTCTGAAGTAAGATTATGACTTTTGTAAAAGTAAAATTCAGATTTTTATTATAATATTGCCAAAATGTTGAAGTTTTCTTATAAAATTGTGACTTTCGTGGAGTAAAATTATGACTTTTTATAAAATTGCCAAAATGTTAGGCTTATCTTGTAAAATTGCAACTGTTATTGTGTAAAATTCCAACTTTTAGCATAATATTGCACAAATGTATAATTTTTTCTTGTGAAATTTTGACTTGCGTTGAGTAAAATGACGACTTTTATTATAATACTGCCAAAATTCTGAGTTTTTCTTGTGAAATTGTGACCTTTTTCATGTGTGTGCGTGCGTGCGTGCGTTCTTGTATTTCTACCCTTCTTGAGACACCAACAAGGAAAAGTGCCGTCCATATGAGGAGGTGTGAACAAGTTAGGACATAAATCATGGTCCCAATACAGAAAACCATTGCATCAATTAGAGAATGTCTCATTTGCACCCCTGGTGGTGATATCTATCACAATGAGGGTGGTCCCAAAAAGAAGGCTTTTTTCTAATTGACTGTGTGTCGGTTTTAAAAGTGCTCCCTCTCTGGTCAACATATGAAATAACAAGTGTGTGTAAGAAATTTAAATGCGCCCCTTTTGGCCAAAATTAATTAAAAACATAAAATATGTATATAGAGACATACTGTAATAACTTGAAGTAAATAATGATTAAAGAACAATTACAAAAAAAATAAATAATTAAAAGTAGTCTTTTTCTCAAAATGTGTCAACTTTTTTTTCTCATAGAATTGGGAACTATTTCACATATTTCTGCTTCTGTAATATTGCAATTTTTCTCGTTAAATTATTTCCTTTTTTTTATGTAAAATTATTATCTTTTAATGCGAAATGGTGACATTATAAAATTTGACCATCACAATATTGCCATTTTTTTTGTTGTTCTTGTAACTTCAAATTTTTTTAGTAAAATTATGACTTTTGTAAAAGTAAAATTCCAATAATAATTATAATATTGCCAAAATGTTGAAGTTTTCGTATAAAATTGTGACTTTCGTAGAGTAAAATTATGACTCTTTTCACAAAATTGTCTTAATGTTAAGCTTCTCTTGTTAAATTGTGACTCTTATTGAGTAAAATTCCAACTTTTATCATAACATTAAATAAATGTAGTTTTTCTTGTAAAATTTTGACTTGCGTTGAGTAAAATGACAACTTGTATCATAATACTGCCAAAATTCTGAGTTTTTCTTGTGAAATGGTGACCTTTTTCATGTGTGTATGTGTGTGTGCGTTCTTGTATTGTATCAAGAAGGAAAAGTGTCGTCCATATGAGGAGGTGTGAACAAGTTAGGACATAAATCATGGTCCCAATACGGAAAACCATTGCATCTAATAGAGAATGTCTCATTTGCACCCCTGGTGGTGATATCTGTTACATTGAGGGTGGTCCCAAAAGGGAGGGATTTTTCTAATTGACTGTGTGTCGGTTTTAAACGTGCTCCCCCTCTAGTCAGCATATGAAATAAGTGTGTGTAAGAAATTGAAATGCGCCCCCTTTGGCCGAAATTAATTAAGAAGATAAAATATGTATATAGAGACATACTGTAATAACTTGAAGTAAATAATGATTAAAAAACAATTACAAAAAAAATAAAAATAACTAAAAGTAGTCTTTTTGTCAAATTTGTGTCAACTTTTTTCTCATAGATTTGGGAACTATTTCACATATTTCTGCTTCTGTAATATTGCAGTTTTTCTCATTAAATTATTTATTTTTTTTATGTAAAATTAATATCTTTTAATGCGAAATGGTGACGATTGTCATACAAAATTTGACCTTCATCACAATATTGCCAATTTTTTTGTTGTTCTTGTAACTTCTAATTTTTTTAGTAAAATTATGACTTTTATTAAAGTAAAATTACGATTTTTTTTTTTATAATATTGCCAAAATGTTTAAGTTTTCTTGGAAAATTTTGACTTTCGTAGAGTAAAATTATGACTCTTTTCATAAAATTGCTAAAATGTTAAGCTTCTCTTGTGAAATTGCAACAGTTATTGTGTAAAATTCCAACTTTTAGCATAATATTGCACAAATGTTCAGTTTTTCTTGTAAAATTTTGACTTGCCTTGAGTAAAATAATGACTTTTATTATAATACTGCCAAAATTCAAAGTTTTTCTTGGGAAATTGTGACCTTTTTCATGTGAAAATGTGTGTGTGTTCTTGTATTTCTACCCTTCTTGAGACACCAACAAGGAAAAGTGCCGTCCATATGAGGTGGTGTGAACAAGTTAGGACATAAATCATGGTCCCAATACAGAAAACCATTGTATCTAATAGAGAATGTCTCATTAGCACCCCTGGTGGTGAAATCTATAAAAATGAGGGTGGTCCTAAAAAGGATGGATTTTTTCTAATTGACTGTGTGTCGATTTTAAAAGTGCTCCCCTTCTGGTCAACATATGAAATAACAAGTGTGTGTAAGAGATTGAAATGCCCCCCCTTTGGCCAAAATTAATTAAAAACATAAAAATATGTATATAGAGACATACTGTAAAAACCTGAAGTAAATAATGATTAAAAAACAATTACAAACAAAATAAAAAATAACTAAAAGTAGTCTTTTTCTCACAATGTGTCAACTTTTTTCTCCTAGAATAGGGAACTATTTCACATATTTCTGTTTCTGTAATATTGCAGTTTTTCTCATTAAATTATTTCCTTTTTTTATGTAAAATTATTATCTTTTAATGCGAAATGGTGACATTTGTCATATAAAATTTGACCTTCATCACAATATTGCCATTTTTGTTGTTGTTCTTGTAACTTGTAATTTTTCGAGTAAAATTATGACTTTTGTAAAAATAAAATTCAAATTTTTATTATAATATTGCCAAAATGTTGAAGTTTTCGTATAAAATTGTGACTTTCGTATAAATAAAATTGTGACTCTTTTCATAAAATTGTCTTAATGTTAAGCTTCTCTTGTTAAATTGCGACTCTTATTGAGTAAAATTCCAACTTTTATCATAATATTACACAAATATATAGTTTTTCTTGTAAAATTTTGACTTAAATTGAGTAAAATGACGACTTTTATTATAATAATGCCAAAATTCTGAGTTTTTCTTGTGAATTTGTGACTTTTTTCATGTGAAATTTTGTGTGTGTGTGTTCTTCTATTTCCACCCTTCCTGAGACACCAACAAGGAAAAGTGGCGTCCATATGAGGAGGTGTGAACAAATTAGGACATAAATCATGGTCCCAATACAGAAAACCATTACATCTAACAGAGAATGTCTCATTTGCACCCCTGGTGGTGAAATCTATCACAATTAGAGTGGTCACCAAAAGGAGTTTTTTTTTCTAATTGACTGTGTGTCGCTTTTAAAAGTGCTCCCCCTCTGGCCAACATATGAAATAACAAGTGATGGTAAGAAATTGAAATGCGCCCCCTTTGGCCAAAATTAATTAAAAACATAAAATATGTATTTAGACAAATACTGTAATAACGAAGTAAATAATGATTAAAAATGAATTACAAAAAAAAAAAAAAAATCTCACAATGTGTCAACTTTTTTCTCATAAATATGGGAACAATTTCTCATATTATTTCTGATTCTGTAATATTGTGAATATTTAGTTTTTAAATTATTTCCTTTTTTTATGTAAAATTATTATTTTTAATGCAAAATGGTGACATTTGTCATATAAATTTTGACTTTAATCACAATATTGCCAATTTTTTTGTTGTTCTCGTAACTTGTAATTTTTGGAGTAAAATTATGACTTTTGTAAAAGTAAAATTCAGATTTTTATTATAATATTGCCAAAATATTGAAGATTTCGTATAAAATTGTGACTTTCGTAGAGTAAAATTGTGACTCTTTTCATAAAATTGTCTTAATGTTAAGCTTCTCTTGTTAAATTGCGACTCTTATTGAGTAAAATTCCAACTTTTGTCATAATATTGCACAAATGTATAGTTTTTCTTGTAAAATTTGACTTGCATTGAGTAAAATGACGACTTTTATTATAATACTGCCAAAATTCTGAGTTTTTCTTGTGAAATTGTGACCTTTTTCATGTGTGTGCGTGCATGTGTGTGTTCTTGAGACATCAAGAAGGAAAAGTTCCATCCATATGAGGAGGTGTGAACAAGTTAGGACATAAATCATGGTCCCAATACAGAAAACCATTGCATCTAATCGAGAATGTCTCATTTGCACCCCTGGTAGTGAAATCAAAATGAGGGTGGTCCCAAAAAGAAAGGGTTATTTTCTAATGGACTGTCTGTCGATTTTAAAAGTGCTCCCCCTCTGGCCAACATATGAAATAACAAGTGTGTGTAAGAAATTGAAATGAGGCTCCTTTGGCCAAAATTTATTAAAAACATAAAATATGTATATTGAGACATACTATAATAACGAAGTAAATAATGATTAAAAACCAATTACAAAAAAAAAAGAAAAATTCTCACAATGTGTCGACTTTTTTCTCATAAAATTGGGAACAATTTCTCAGATAATTTCTGCTTCTGTAATATTGTGAATATTTTCTTTTTAAATTATTTCCTTCTTATGTGAAATTATACATTTTTAATGCAAAATAGTGACATTTGTCATAAAATTTTGACTTTTATCACAATATTGCCCCTTTTTTTGTTGTTCTTTTAACTTGTAATTTTTGAAGTAAAATTATGACTTTTGGAAAAGTAAAATTCTGATTTTTATTATAATATTGCCAAAACGTTTTTTTTTTATAAAATTGTGACTTTTGAGAGAAAAATTACGACTCTTTTCATAAAATTGCCAAAATGTTAAGCTTTTCTTGTGAAATTGCAACTGTTATTTTGTAAAATTCCAACTTTTATCATAACAAATGTTCAGTTTTTCTTCTAAAATTTTGACTTGTGTTGAGTAAAATGACGACTTTTATTATAATACTGCCAAAATTATTTTGTGAAATTTCTTGTGAAATTATAAACTTTTTCTTGTGAAATCTTGTGTGTGTGTGTGTGTGTGTGTGTACTCTCACCCTGACTGTGTGAGCCTGTCCCAGTCGTACTGGGTTCGCCATCTTGACTTGGATCTGAGCACAGTGGAAGGAACCAAACACTCCCACCACCTCCAGCAGACCATCGTCCAACCTGCCGGAGAGACGGCAGACCTCCCGTTACCATGGTGACCTCTTGCATGTGAGGTCAAGTAAAGGGGAAGTGATGGCGAACCTGATTAAACGTTCGCTTTGTCCAACTCCTTAGTAAACAAACCCCCAGTCTGCTTTGCAAGAAAGCCTCATCTTTGTGCTCTAACAGTTGCATTGTACAGTGGAACCTCCATTTACCAACTCCTTGTTCAAATATGAATAAAAATACAGTAAAACCTCGATTTACCTTTTTTTTTGTCCTGTCCAGCCACAAATCATATAGTTGATGTGCTGAACCCCAAAACCAGTGAAATTGTCACATTGTGTAAATGGTAAATAAAAACAGAATACAATGATTTGCAAATCCTTTTCAACTTATATTCGATTGAATAGACTGCAAAGACAAGATATTTAATGTTCCAACTGAGAAACTTAGTTTTTTGGGCAAATAATCATTAACTTAAAATTTTATGGCAGCAACACATTGCAAACAAGTTGTCACAGGGGCATTTTTACCACTGTGTTACATGGCCTTTCCTTTTAACAACACTCAGTAAATGTTTGGGAACTGAGGAGACCAATTTTCTAAGCTTTTCAGGTGGAATTCTTTCCCATTCTTGCTTGATGTACTGCTTAAGTTGTTCAACAGTCCGGGGTCTCTGTTGTGGTATTTTAAGCTTCATAATGTGCAACACATTTTCAATGGGAGACAGGTCTGGACTACAGGCAGGCCAGTCTAGTACCCGTACTCTTTTACTATGAAGCCACGCTTTTGTAACACGTGGCTTGGCATTGTCTTGCTGAAATAAGCAGGGGCGTCCATGATAACGTTGCTTGGATGACAACATATGTTGCTCCAAAACCTGTATGGACCTTTCAGCATTAATGGTGCCTTCACAGATGTGTAAGTTACCCATGCCTTGGGCACTAATACACCCCCAAACCATCACAGATGCTGGCTTTTACACTTTGCGTCACTAACAATCCGGATGGTTATTTTCTTCTTTGGTCCGGAGGACACAACATCCACAGTTTCCAAAAGCAATTTGAAATGTGGACTCGTCAGACCACAGAACACTTTCCCACTTTGCATCAGTCTCAGGCCTAACGAAGCCAGGTGTGTGTGTGTGTGTGTGTGTGTGTGTGTGTGTGTGTGTGTGTGTGTGTGTGTGTGTGTGTGTGTGTGTGTGTTTGTGTGTGTGTGTGTGTTTGATCAATTACAAGAGTTCAACTCTATATTTTGTAACATAACATTTGTTGGCAATGTTAGAGGTCAAACATTTTCTGGCGGTCTTCCCCAGGTTTGCACAAACTGTAGCTGCTATTTTGGCCCTTTCTTCAATCAATCAGTCAATCAATCAATCAATCAAACAATCAATCAATCAATCAATCAATCAAAGTTCACTTATATACCCCTAAATCACATGTGTCTCAAAGGGCTGGACTTGATTGATTGAGACTTTTATTAGCAGATTTCACAGTACAGTACGTATTCCGTACAATTGACCACGAAATGGTAACACCCCAATAAGTTTTTCAACTTGTTTAAGTCGGGGTCCACGTTAATCAATTCATGGTAATTCCACGCAGATCTCTTCTAGAGCAGTGATGATTTGGGGCTGTCGCTAAGCAACACAGACTCAACTCCCTCTGCAGATTTTGTATTGGGTTGAGGTCTGGGGACTGGCTAGGCCACTTCAGGAGCTTCTTCTTTGCCCGGGCGGTGTGTTTGGGATTACTGTCATAAACCTCACGCTGAAGGAAGACGGGTGTTGCCCAAAATCTCACCATACATGGCCCCAATTATTCAGAACTGATCAGTCGTCTGGTCCCCTTTGGAGAAAAACAGCCCCCAAAGCATGAGGTATACTTGGGACTCCTCATTCTTCTTCCTATTTTGGTCTCATCTGATCACGTGACATTCTCCCAATTCTCCTTCGGCTCATACACAGGTCACGGGCAGAAGGACATGTCTGACACTGCAGAATGTGATTCCTTGTCAGCATGGTGTCTTACTCATAGTAACCTTTGTTACTGTGGTCCCAGCTCTCTGCAGGTCATTCACCAGGTCCCCCCTGTAATTCTGGGAATTTTGATCAGTTTAAACCCAAAAGGATGAGATCTTGTGTTGAGACCCAGATCAAAAAGGATTACCAAAGATCTTGTAGGTCTTCCATTTTCTAATAATTGCGCCCACAGTTGACTTATTCACACCAAACTGCTTACCTATTTTATATACACTCCTCCCAGCCTAGTCCAGGTCCACAATTTTGTTCCTAGTGTCCTTCAATAGCTCTTTGGTCTTGGCCATGGTGGAGTTTGGAGAGTGTTTGAGGCTTTGGTCACGTGTGAAATAGGTGCCATTAATACAGGTGACGAGTGGAGAACAGAAGAACTTCATATAGAAGTAGGTACATGTTTGTGAGAGCCAGAAATCTTGATGTTTGCAGGGTCCCAAATACTTATTTTCCACCATGATTAGCACACTCTGGAAGTTCCGGAGTTGTAAATGAGCAGTGTCTTCACTTAGTCAACACTAGCATTAGCACAAACTGGCAGTGTGAGGTGAGCCTTCATCAAATGTGTCCAGGTAGGGCCTTCTTCTTTGTTAAAAGTTAAAGTACCAATGATTGTTTCTGTCTTGCCTCTGGTGAGGGCGGTCACATTTTTGTCCGCTCCCTCCTTTCCCAGCTTGCTCTCTTCGTTTTTGTCTTGTCTGAACTTTTTTGAAGCCTCTTTCTTTGCGCTGTCCTCAAATTTAAACATCAGACATGGATATGATGCAATTGACAAAGTCTTTTCGACGAGGAAAAGAGGTTCGGGGGAGCCTGGCTGCCCTGATGGAACCATTGCTGCGGGGTACATGAGAGATTCCTGGGATGAATGGAGAA
>NC_084630.1:19185023-19232523 GCF_033978795.1 Nerophis ophidion | reverse complement strand
TTTGACTCCAGGATACAGAGAAGGTAGGTAATGTGCAAGTAAAGATATGTTGTCTGGGTGATGGCAGGAAGCACCAGCATGTATGTGTGAAAGAAAGAAGCACCAGTGTGACCCCAGGATGCAGGGAAGTTAGGTAAAGTGCAGGTAAAGATATGTTGAATGGGTAAAGGCAGGAAACACCAGCAAAAGTCGGTCCTGTCCATCGCTGCTTGCAGCTTTAATTAGGGTCCGCCAAGGACCCTATTGAAACTGTAAGGTTTTATTATTATTATTATTCTTTATTATTATTCCGCTCCTTCGCACCCTAATTTGACCCCCTTAACATGCTTCAAAACTTACCAAATTTGACACACACGTCGGTCTGGCAAACCTTCCCAACTTATTAGGCGACCAAACCCCAAAAATCAAAATTGCGCGCTAGCGCCCCCTAGGAAGAAACAAAAAACAGATTGCTTGTAACTTCCGTTAGGAATGTCGTAGAGACATGAAACAAAAACCTCTATGTAGGTCTGACTTAGACCTACATTTCCAATTGGAAACTTCTGTAGCAAAAATCAACAGGAAGTTGGCAAAAACCCCTTCAAAACAAAATTTTCGCAAAAAATTCCATTTTTGCCTCTTTGAGCTGAAATTTGACCCCCTTAAAATGCTTCAAAACTCACCAAACTTGGCACACACATCAGGACTGGCGGAAATTGTGATCTAATGAAAAAACCAAACCACAAAACTCTAAATTGCGCTTTAGCGCAATTTTTCAATAAAACACAGAAAAAACTGCTCCTAGGAAGAAAAAACAGACAAAACTGCTTGTAACTTCCGGTAGGAATGCCGTAAAGACATGAAACAAAAACGTTTATGTAGGTCTCACTTAGACCTACATTTTAATAATTGACATCCTTCATCAAAAATCAATAGGAAGTTAAAATTTCCCCCTTCAAAATAAAAGTTTTGTAAAAACCTGTCACCTTTTTTCAAACATTATTTCCTCTGAGCCCGTTTGTCGTGACCGCTTCAAACTTGCACAGGAGAGAGATTGAACCCTTCTGATTAAAAGTTGTTCACAGTTTTGATTACTGCTCCGGTTTTGATTTTACGCACCTTCAAAGAACCCCTGCGCAAAGTTTCCTAAAAAATCTAATTTTTGCCTCTTTGAGCTGTAATTTGACCCCCTTAAAATGCTTCAAAGTGCAAGTTATAGCTCTACTCTGCAAAGCGAAATCCAGAAACATCCAGAAACGCCGATCTGTAATTTGACCCCCTTAACATGCTTCAAATCTCACCAAATTTTACACACACACATCAGGACTGGCGAAAATTGCCATCTAATTAAAAAACCAAACCTTAAAAATCTAAATTGCGCTCTAGCGCCTGCTAGAAAAAAACACAGAAAAAACTGCTTGTAACTTCTGTTAGGATTGTCGTAGAGACATGAAACAAAAACCTTTATGTAGGTCTGACTAAGTCCAGGGCTTGAGTCGCGGGGGCAGCAGCCAAAGGCGGACCTGACCAACGCTGCTTGCAGCTTTAATTCATATTGTTTTTGTGTTGGCTGAGTGGATTTTGCAGGCGTGGGGTACATAACGATGTAGACATTAGTTATCAATCACATATCAGTCATAAAAAAATGTCAAGTAAAACCACAGTGATCATATTTGCTGCTTTGTACCTGAATCCTCTTATCCAGGTCTTTGCATTCCTGCACCAAACAATCCTTGGTGCCATACAGGAAATACACCACCTGAAGGAAGGGGAATATAAACAAAGTGTCCAAGAAAACATGTTTTACAGACATATTCAATTGAGGTCTTGATCAATAAAAGCTGCCCTGACCTTGTTGATTATACGACTGGAGAAGAAGGAGGGTGTTTTCTCACGATGTGTGTGGAAATTCAGCGCCATCAGAGCGTCAGGACCCACAGAGAAGTAGTTGTTCATGGCCAAAACCTGAAGAGATCAGGCACTCTATTTAATCAACACACACCACATTTGGCCCTTTCGTTTATTTGGGGCGGGTGAAAGGTAACTCGCCGAAAATCCTCTTAACGAGCACCGGGTGGCTGCTGTGGGCCGCTCCCCCACTCAAAAGTACTCACGGGTGGTTCAGTTTTGTTTGTGACATAAAAAAAAACAATAAAGCGAGAAAAAAAGTTTAGTTGTAATTCCAAACGTAATTGACGAATTTGTCATGTTCCGGTTGTGAAGGAATTGTGCAAATCCGAGGTAAGGTAAGGCACTTCAAGTCGTGCTGGGCCAATTGTCAAAAAAATCAACTACCGTACTTTTCGGACTAAAAGGTGCACTTAAAATCTTAACATTTTCTCAAAAATCGACAGTACGTACGGTGGGCCAAATGTACGGAATAATTCTGGTTGTGCTTACCTACCTTGAAACAATTGTATTTGGTACATGGTGTAGTGATAAGTGTGACCGCTAGATGGCAGTCACACAAGAGATACGTGTAGACTGCAATATGACGCCAATGAACACCAAAAACTTTAAATTTTCCATTGAAAATAAAGAACATAACACACGGCGCTCAAATATCTGTCAAAATCTTTGAATACGACTTTGAAGCCGCAAAATGGCAGCCAAATGCTTCTATTATTAGTAGAAGCATTTAGGTCCCATATTAAAACTCATTTGTATACTCTAGCCTTTAAATAGACCCCCTTTTTAGACCAAGACGTCTTCCTTTAATACGAGCAATTTGATCTCCCACCTCTTCAAGAATCATAAGGAGACACAAGATGAGTACAAGCAGAAGATGGATGAAAAGCAAACACCGGAAGCAGCTTGCAGTGAACGGAAGGTGCCCTGTCTAAACGCAGCATTTCAGAAGCTCTGGCTGACTGCTAGGCCACTTCAAGCACTCACCACCAGCTTGCAGCACATTTCTGTTACTCATACAAATACAGTGGGGCAATGAAGTATTTAGTCAGCCACAGATTGTGAAAGTTCTCCCACTTAAAATGATGACGGAGGGCTGTCATTTTCATCATAAGTACACTTCAGCTGTGAGAGACGGAATGTGAAAAATAAAATCCAGGAATTCACATTGTAGGAATTTTAAATAATTTATTTGTAAATTATGGTGGAAAATAAGTATTTGGTCACTTCAAACAAGGAAGATCTCTGGCTCTCACAGACCTGTAACATCTTCTTTAAGAAGCTCTTCTGTCGTCCAGTCGTTACCTGTATTAATGGCACTTGTTTGAACTCGATATCTGTATAAAAGACACCTGTCCACTGCCTCAAACAGTCAGACTCCAAACTCCACTATGGCCAAGACCTAAGAGCTGTCGAAAGACACCAGGAAAATAATTGTAGACCTGCACCAGACTGGGAAGAGTGAATCTACAATAGGCAAGAAAAAATCAACTGTGGGAGCAATTATCAGAAAATAGAAGACATACAAGACCACTAATAATCTCCCTCGATCTGGGGCTCCACGCAAAATCTCATCCCGTGGGGTCAAAATGATCATGAGAACGGTGAGCAAAAATCCTAGACCCACACGGGAGGACCTGGTGAGTGACCTGCAGAGAGCTGGGACCAAAGTTACCATCAGTAACACACTACGCCGACAGGGAATCAAATCTTGCAGTGCCAGACGTGTCCCCCTGCTTAAGCCAGTGCATGTCCAGGCCCGTCTGAAGATTACAGCAGAGGATTGGGAGAATGTCATGTGGTCAGATGAAACCATAATAGAACTTTTTGGTATAAACTCAACTCGTCGTGTTTGGAGGAAGAAGAATACTGAGTTGCATCCCAAGAACACCACACCTACTGTGAAGCATGGGGGTGGAAACATCATGCTTTGGGGCTGTTTTTCTGCTAAGGGGACAGGACGATTGATCCGTGTTAAGGAAAGAATGAATGGGGCCATGTATCGTGAGATTTTGAGCCAAAACCTCCTTCCATCAGTGAGACCTTTGAATGGTTGACCAAATACTTATTTTCCACCATAATTTACAAATAAAATCTTTAAAATTCCTACAATGTGAATTTGTGGATTTTTTTTCCACATTCTGTCTCTCACAGTTGAAGTGTACCTATGATGAAAATGACAGACCTCTGTCATCATTTTAAGTGGGAGAACTTGCACAATCGGTGGCTGACTAAATGCTTTTTTGCCCCACTATACATTAGAGCAGGGCAGATTGAGTCCAGTTTATAATTTCCTGTTATACAGCATACCAGGCAATCTACTAAAGGAGGACTATGTTATTGTTTACTTTATGACTCTAGTATACTCTGGACTGAAGCTGTGTGCCTTCATTGTTTTTGTAGCTGTTGTTTTGAGCCATGTTTAAAAAAATAATAATAATAATGCACTTTGTGAAAGTCAAAGTATAGTATTTCCCATAGTTGTAGTGAGTATCAGGATTATCTCAGGGAGAGCATGTCCCAAATTCCAAACTGCTGTTTTGAGGCATGTTAAAAAAAAAAACACTTTATGACTTCAATAATGAATATGGCAGTGCCATGTTGACATTTTTTTCCATAACTTGAGTTGATTTATTTTGGAAAACCTTGTTACATCGTTTAATGCCGGGGTGTCAAACACAAATACAGAGTGGGCCAAAATTTTAAACGGAACAAAGCCGCGGGCCAAGTTTGAACAAATTAACCTTTTAATAGGAACCCAAACAAGTTTTGCATTCAATATTGAACAAGCTAGGCTTATAAAACTTTAGTGACATGCAAAATCCAGTTTCAAATATTAATAATAATAGTTAAACAAACATCAATGGCATATCAAATATTTATGCCTTTTTTTCTATTTGCAATCTTCTGAGGTAAATATCACATTTTTTCCACAGGCTAATAATACATTTGAAAATAAAATAACAATAATGAATGAACCAAACATTCAAGCCTTGAAGTAGCAAGAGAAAATGCATGAATAAAACGTTAATTATTGGTTTGCTGGAAGTTTCCCGGAAGAGTTATTGCTGCAAGGGTTTCTGGGTATTTGTTCGGTTGTGTTTATGTTGTGTTACGGTGCGGATGTTCACCCAAAATGTGTTTGTCATTCTTGTTTGGTGTGGGTTCACAGTGTGGCTCATATTTGTAACAGTATTAAAGTTGTTTATACGGCCACCCTCAGTGTGACCTGTATGGCTGTTGATCAAGCATGCCTTGCATTTACTTGTGCGTGTGTGTGTAAAAGCCACAAATATGTGACACACTGTTAGTTATGGAGGAAAAGCGGACGTGATGACAGGTTGTAGAGAACAATAAAGGCAGTGCCTTAAATGCACGCCCCCAATATAGTTGTCCAGGTGGAAATCGGTAGAAATTTGGGAGAATGGTTGCACTGGGAGATTTTCGGGAGGGGCACTGAACTTCGGGAGTCTACCGGGAAAATTAAGAGGGTGGGCAAGTATGAGTATTAGCGGTGAATGCGGTGTTAGCTCTAATGCTAAATTGATATTGCCTCAAGGGCCAAATTAAATTACACGGCGGGCCAGAGTTTGACACCCATGTCTTACGGTGCGGATGTTCTCCCGAAATGTATTTGTCATTCTTGTTTGCTGTGGGTTCACAGTGTGGCGTATATTTGTAACAGTGTTAAAGTTGTTTATACGGCCACCCTCAGTGTGACCTGTATGGCTGTTGACCAAGTATGCCTTGCATACACTTGTGTGTGTGTATGAGCCGCATATATCATGTGATTGGGCCGGCAAGCTGTTTGTATGGAGGAAAAGCGGACGTGGCGACATGTAGAGAACGCCAAAGGCGGTGCTTTTACGGCCCGCCCCCAATATTATTGTCGGGTGGAAATCGCGAGGGTTGACGAGTATGAGTATTAGTGGTGAATGCGGTGTTACAGCGGTATTGGTAATTAGGATTTGGAAAATATCGAAATATCGGTAAAAAGGCCATTGTTGGACATCTTTAATAATTATTTAGCAGGTGCAATGTGATTTATCAAGGGATAGGATTAAACCGTTCTGCGAGCACTTTGTTGTATTGGTGTCCTTTAGTATTTTTTTTTATGACATTCGTTTGACAGAGAATAGATATCATTAAATACTACTTATGTGAAAGCAGAAAATCTTGCATTTTTGGCATCTTGAGTGAGTAAATGCAGCCTCTCCTATGACTACAATAACAAATACTAATGGGTTTCATTGTAGATGTACTCTGTCTAAAAGGCCCATAAAAAGTGGTACATGTCTCTTGCATGTTTGAAAACACAGCAAAACGCAGCAGGTAAGGAGCACGATAACATGAATGTGCAGTCAATGAGTGTCTCGATGGTGATGCCAGGTATAGTACACGCACAATTCTCATTTAAATAAGGCGGCCTGCACCACTTTTCAATTGCACATGCAGTTTTAGCAAATAACATGCAACAAGCTCATTAATAGTACACAGTAGGGGTGTAACGGTACGTGTATTTGTATTAAACCGTTTCGGTACGGGGGTTTCGGTTCAATTCGGAGGTGTACCGAACGAGTACAGATGCCAGCATCGACCGGGGTAGGACAACATGTAAAAGCCAGAGCTGGAAGACGATCCTGCCTCGTTAAAGGGGAACATTATCACAATTTCAAAAGGGTTAAAAACAATAAAAATTAGTTCCCAGTGGCTTGTTTTATTTTTCAAAGTTTTTTTCAAAATTTTACACCTCCTGGAATATCCCTAAAAAAAGCTTTAAACTTCTTGATTTTCGCTATTTGTGATGCGACTGTCCATTTTCCTGTGACGTCATACAGGGCTGCCAATACTAACAACATGGCGGTTACCACAGCAAGATATAGCGACATTAGCTCGGATTCAGACTCGGATTTCAGCGGTTTAAGCGATTCAACAGATTACGCATGTATTGAAACAGATGGTCGGAGTATGGAGGCAGATAGCGAAAACGAAATTGAAAAAGAAATTGAAGCTATTGAGCGAATAGCTATTGACGCTATTCGGCCATAGCATGGGTGTACCTAATGAAGTGGCCCATAGTATGGCTGCCTTATTAGCATCGCCGGTAAAATGTGCGGACCAAACGATCAGGACTTTCGCATCTTGTGACACTGGAGCAACTTAACTCCGTCGATTGGTAAGTGTTTGTTTCGCATTAAATGTGGGTATCTAGTTTCAAGTGTACATACAGCTAGCGTAAATAGCATGTTAGCATCAATTAGCGTAGCATGTTTGCATCGATTAGCTGGCAGTCATGCTGCAACCAAATATGTCTGATTAGCACATAAGTCAACAAAATCAACAAAACTAACCTTTGTGATTTCGTTGACTTAATCGTTGCAAATGCATCTGCAGGTTAACGATACATCTCTGTGCCATGTCTGTCTTAGCATCGCCGGTCAAATGTGAAGACACTCTGGCACATTCAATGGGGGTCTGGCGGCAGATTTCTTGCCAGTGGTGCAACTTGAATCCCTCCCTGTTTGTGTTGTTACACCCTCCGACAACACACCGATGAGGCATGATGTCTCCAAGGTTTCAAAAAAAAGTCGAAAAAACGGAAAATAACAGAGCTGAGACCCGGTGTTTGTAATGTGAAAATGAAAATGGCGAGTGTATTACCTCAGTGACGTCACATTCTGACGTCATCGCTAAAAGACCGATAAACAGAAAGGCGTTAAATTTGCCAAAATTCACCCATTTAGAGTTCGGAAATCAGTTAAAAAAATATGTGGTCTTTTTTCTGCAACATCAAGGTATATATTGAAGCCTGCATAGGTCTGGCGATAATGTTCCCCTTTAAGATCTCAAGTTTGGGAACACTTTGGCTGCGCGATACAACAATGGAGGACGGAGGTTTGCCGACATTGTTCAGCAGCTGCTTCTGACAACACAAGCAGGGGACACACTCCTCCAGGGCTGATGTATTCTCGGGGGCAACACCCTTCACTCTACCCGGCAGTGGGTCTCCAAAGCTCCGGACTCCAGGGTGATTAGTTGTAAATCGTGGCTTTATTGAGGTCTTGCACACAGCCAATCCAACAAAACACTAGCCAGTCCCCGCACTCACTACCGCTCCCTCACCTCGCTTGCCCACACACTCACTGACGTCACATGCTGTCACATATTAAAGGGCCACACACACTACTCTCATAACACATGCTAACGCATTTGAAGAGTCACCACCGCATTTAATCGGCCTCTCTCATTGGTGAGTCAGGCAGGGCTAAAGCAATGCCAAATGTTTTTAAAGCAACAGATTTAAGTCCATATTGCATTAAAAACTAGTTTTGACTCACTTCTATGGTGGAACATGCCAAGTTAGCCAGTCTGGGGGGGAAAAGAAAAGTTAATCTGAGGCTGAGTTGACTTGAAACTGTTTAACGTTGCACTTTTTATACGTAGAAGAAAAGTTTTGATATTTTATTTACAACTTGAGGCAGTTTAATGTTGATTATCGTGGACCCCGACTTAAACAAGTTGAAAAACTATTGGGGTGTTACTATTTAGTGGTCAATTGTACGGAATATGTACTGAACTGTGCAATCTACTCATAAAAGTCTCAATTAATCAATCAAAAAAAGCACTTTATATGTAGAAAGGTTTTATTAAAAAAACATTCTGAGCCCGAGCTTATTTAGTTTTTATTTTATATATTTTGACCACATTAAAGGCCTACTGAAACCCACTACTACTGACCACGCAGTCTGATAGTTTATATATCAATGATGAAATATTAACATTGCAACACATGCAATGTTAATAAATTGCAATTTTATATTTCCCGCAAGTTTCTTGTTGAAAACGTCACGGAATGATGACGTGTACGCGTGACGTCACGTGTTGGAGGGGACATATTAGCGCAGCACCAAACACGGCTAAAAGTTGTCTTTGTTCATGGCGTAATTACACAATATTTTGGACATCTGTGTTGTTTAATCTTTTACAATTTGTTCATTTAAAGGCCTACTGAAATGAGATGTTCTTATTTAAACGGGGATAGCAGGTCCATTCTATGTGTCATACTTGATCATTTCGCGATATTGCCATATTTTTGCTGGAAGGATTTAGTAGAGAACATTGACGATAAAGTTCGCAACTGGACAAAAGCCCTGCCTCTATTGGAAGTCGCAGACGATGACGTCACATGTTGATGGCTCCTCACATATTCACATTGATTTTAATGGGAGCCTCCAACAGAAACAGCTATTCCGACCGAGAAAACCATAATTTTCCCATTAATTTGAGCGAGGATGAAAGATTTGTGTTTGAGGATATTGATAGCGACGGACTAGAAATAAAAAAAAAAAAAAAACAGAATTTCTAGGCGTAGTCAAGGCGTTGAGGGGTTCCGGTTTGGTGGCCGCGGGGATTAGGTCTCTGCTTTTTACAGATGATGTGGTCCTGATGTCTTCATCTGGCCGGGATCTTCAGCTCTCACTGGATCGGTTCACAGCCGAGTGTGAAGTGACTTGAATGAGAATCAGCACCTCCAAGTCTGAGTCCATGGTTCTCGCCCGGAAAAGGGTGGAATGCCATCTCCAGGTTGGGGAGGAGACCCTGCCCCAAGCGGAGCAGATCAAGTACCTAGGAGTCTTGTTCACGAGTGAGGGAAGAGTGGATCATGAGATCGACAGGTGGATCAGTGTGGCGTCTTCAGTATTGCGGACGTTGTATCGATCCGTTGTGGTAAAGAAGGAGCTGAGCCGGAAGGCGTAGCTCTCAATTTACCGGTCGATCTACGTTCCCATCCTCACCTAAGGTCATGAGCTTTGGGTTATGACCGAAAGGATAAGATCACAGGTACAAGCGGCCCAAATGAGTTTCCTCCGCCGGGTGGCGGGGCTCTCCCTTAGAGATAGGGTGAGAAGCTCTGTCATCCGGGAGGAACCCAAAGTAAAGCTGCTGCTCCTCCACATGGAGAGAAGCCAGATGAGGTGGCTCGGGTATCTGGTCAGCATGCCACCTGAACGCCTCCCTAGGGTGGTGTTTAGGGCACGTCCGACCAGTAGGAGGCCACGGGAAAGACCCAGGACACGTTGGGAAGACTATGTCTCCCGGCTGGCCTGGGAACGCCTCGGGATCCACCCGGGAAGAGCTAGACGAAGTGGCTGGGGAGAGGGAAGTCTGGGCTTCCCTGCTTAGGCTGCTGCCCCCGCAACCCGACTTTGGATAAGCGGAAGATGATGGATGGATGGATTGATAGAAAAAAAAAAATCGCGACTGCAATCGCGTTGCATTGAGACGGATTCATATGTTTTTAGAGACATTTACTAGGATAATTCTGGGAAATCCCTTATCTTTCTATTGTGTTGCTAGTGTTTTAGTGAGATTAACAGTACCTGATAGTCAGAGGTGTACGTCCACGGCCGGGTGTTGACGCGCAGTGTCTTGGGGGAGTCGACGGCAGCTGTACGGGAGGCACAAGCTCAGCTGATATCCGGTAATTTGCGACTTTTTAACCACAATTTTCTCACCGAAACCTGCTGGTCGGCATGTAGTCCGCTGTGATCCATACTAAAGTTTCAGCTCCGGGAATTTTAAACAAGGAATCACCGTGTGTTTGTGTGGCCAAAGGCTAAAGCTTCCCAACTCAGTCTTTCTACTTTGACTTCTCCAATATTAATTGAACAAATTGCAAAAGATTCAGCAACACAGATGTCCAAAATACTGTGTAATTATGCCGTTAGAGCAGACGACTTTTAGCTGTGTGTGTGTGTGCAGCGCTCATATTTCCTTAAAACCCGTGACGTCTTGCGTACACGTCATCATTACACGACGTTTTCAAGACGAAACTTCCGGGAAATTTAAAATTGTAATCTAGTAAACTAAAAAGGCCGTATTGGCATGTGTTGCAATGTTAATATTTCATCATTGATATATAAACTATCAGACTGCGTGGTGGGTAGTAGTGGGTTTCAGTAGGCATTTAATAATGGAGACTAGTGATGGGTTGATGAGGCTTCATGTATCGTTTCGACACATTGCAAAACTGTATTGATACTGTGTCACTAAATACTGACATCTGCTGGACATTAGAAATCCCTACAGGCAACCTACGGACACACTCAACTGACACTGATTTTATGACCTAGTACAGGGGTCGGCAACCTTTACCACTCAAAGAGCAATTTTGACCCGTTTCACAAAATAAAGAAGACAATGGGAGCCGCAACCATTCTCGCAAATATCTGCTGGTGGTCACCCAGATAACAATAATAAGGGCGTGCTATGAAACCATTGCCTTTGACGCCTCCAACAACATGTACAAACTGCTTGCCAGTAAGGCAACATGTTGTATGGGGTTTCCGCAGATACATGTACACGACTGCAAGGCATACTGGGTGATACAGGTTACACTGAAGGTTGTGATATGAACAACTTTAACACTCTTATTAATATGCACCACACTGTGAACCCACACCAAACAAGAATGACAAACACATTTCGGGAGAACATCCTCACAGTAACACAACATAAATGCAACACAACACATATGGATGCAAAGGTATTTGTGGTGTTGCGTTTATGTTGTCTTACAGTGATGATGTTCTCCCGAAATGTGTTTGTAATGGTTGTTTGGTGTGGGTTCACAGTGTGGTGCATTTTAGTAAGAGTGTTAAAGTTGTTTTTATCACAACCTTCAGTGTAACCTGTATCACCCAGAATGATTTGCAATCTCGTACATGTGACGATAGAAGCAGCGAAATGCATGCGTCCGGTCTGCACGAAGATAATATTGCGCAAAGGCGGGCGCAATGACATGTTGTAGAGGACGTTAAAAGTAAAGCCAATCACGGCACGCCCTCAATTTTGTAGTCCGAGTGTAAATCGGAGAACATTGGCCCCGGGTGATGTCCGGGAGAGGCACCGGAATCCCCCTGTAACAGTCTGGGGGGTCAGCGATTATGTAGCTCAGCCACATCAGAGTTGCCAAAGAGCCGCAAGCGGCTCCGGAGCCGCGGGTTGCCGACGCCTGACCTAGTATATACAATAATATAAACCAAGTCATTGTATTTCCATCCATCCATCTTCTTCCGCTTATCCGAGGTCGGGTCGCGGGGGTAGCAGCCTAAGCAGGGAAGCCCAGACTTCCCCCTCCCCAGCCACTTCGTTTAGCTCTTCCCGGGGGATCCCAAGGCGTTCCCAGGCCAGCCGGGAGACATAGTCTTCCCAACGTGTCCTGGGTCTTCCCCGTGGCCTCCTACCGGTTGGACGTGCCCTAAACACCTCCCTCGGGAGGCGTTCGGGTGGCATCCTGACCAGATGCCCGAACCACCTCATCTGGCTCCTCTCGATGTGGAGGAGCAGTGGCTTTACTTTGAGCTCCCCCCGGATGGCAGAACTTCTCACCCTATCTCTAAGGGAGAGCCCCGCCACCCGGCGGAGGAAACTCATTTCGGCCACTTGTACCCGTGATCTTATCCTTTCGGTCATGACCCAAAGCTCATGACCATAGGTGAGGATGGGAACGTAGATCGACCGGTAAATTGAGAGCGTTGCCTTTCGGCTCAGCTCCTTCTTCACCACAACGGATCGATACAGCGTCCGCATTACTGAAGACGCCGCACCGATCCGCCTGTCGATCTCACAATCCACTCTTCCCCCACTCGTGAACAAGACTCCTAGGTACTTGAACTCCTCCACTTGGGGCAGGGTCTCCTCCCCGGAGATGGCACTCCACCCTTTTCCGGGCGAGAACCATGGACTCGGACTTGGAGGTGCTGATTCCCATTCCTGTCGCTTCACACTCGGCTGCGAACCGATCCAGTGAGAGCTGAAGATCCCGGCCAGATGAAGCCATCAGGACCACATCATCTGCAAAAAGCAGAGACCTAATCCCGCGGCCACCAAATCGGAACCCCTCAACGCCTTGACTGCGCCTAGAAATTCTGTCTATAAAAGTTATGAACAGAATCGGTGACAAAGGACAGCCTTGGCGGTGTCCAACCCTCACTGGAAACTGGTCATTGTATTTCATTTAGGATTATTTCATATCTTCATTTAAATAAAAAAATATTTGTATCTTTTTTAGATACAGTCGATAAATAATGTGAACATGATTGATTGATACTTCTATTAGTAGATTGCTCAGTACAGTACATATTTCGTACAATTGACCACTAAATAGTAACACCCGAATAAGTTTTTCAACTTGTTTAAATTGGGCTCCACGTGAATCAATTCATGGTAAAAAGGTAATGGGTTCGAGCTGGATTTGAACAAGTGCCCTAAGGAACTCTGCATGAACAACTACAGTCCTCCACTCTACCAACTGAGTTATCGAAGACATTGTCTGTTACCGCTTTTTAATGTAACCAATAGGATGTTTGTGTGGGTGGGACAATGCTGGAAACTTTGAGAGAACAGGATGAAACGACAAGGAAATGAACACAAATACCTTTTTTTCCGATATATGATCAAAATATTCCCACAGGGTAGAAATTATCTCAGACGACGATAAATGGCAAACGACAGAAGTGCGGCGATTCTGTTGGCAGCAGAATCTCTTTGACAGATGCACTTCGTTATAAACACAGGTTGACGCGCAGGTGTCAGTGCGACACAGCTCCCGTATCGGTCACTAGACCAAAACAGCTCATGATCGGTCACGTGACTTTCTAAAAGCGGTATGCGCACTGACACAGGGTTTCGCTCTATGAGCTCGACGCATGCGCCCATGCATCGGTGTTGCCGGACTCATAACTAATGGAGACCATAAAGAACAATGCCGTTGGTGGAAAGCGGTGGATTGCAGCTGTCTTTAGCACCGAGACACAGCCGGTGTTTCTTTGGTAGAGTTGGTAGAGTGGCCCTGCCAGCAACTTGAGGGTTTCAGGTTCGATTACCGCCTCCGCCATCCTAGTCACTGCCGTTGTGTCCTTGGGCAAGACACTTTACCCACCTGCTCCCAGTGCCACCCACACTGGTGAGTGGCACACAATTCACTTCACTTTACTTTGTTTGTTGTGAAGCAGAGCGGTCAAGCGAACATGTTTTCTCTACGTCAACCAGCAGGTTTTTGGATGGGAAAATTGTGATATTAAGTCTTACCGGAGACATCAGTGGATTATGGGACTTCCTGCTGCAGTAGCTGTCAAAAAAGACAGCTGTGAGCTTGGCTCCTCAGCTTCTCTCTGAGAGACTGCGTGTTCACCGCAGCCATCCGACCTCGAGGTATGTCTTTACAATCTCACTAAAACACTATTATAACAATAAGCAGATAAGGGATCTTCCAGAATTATCCTAGTAAATGTGTCTAATTACATCTGAAACGCTCACACTGCCGCCGCTTTTTTTTTTCTTCTAGTCCTTCACTATCAATATCGTAATTCACAAATCTTTCATCCTTGCTCCAATTAATGGGGAAATTGTCGCTTTCTCGGTCCGATTTGCTCTTACTGCTGGTGGCTCCCATTAAAAACAATGTGAATATGTGTGGAGCCCTGCAACTCGTGACGTCATGCGCAGATACTTCCGGTAAAGGCAGGGCTTTTCTATTAGCGACTAAAAGTTGCGAAGTTTATCGTCGATGTTCTCTACTAAATCCTTTCAGCAAAAATATGGCAATATCGCGAAATGATCAAGTATGACACAGAGTGGACCTGCTATCCTCGTTTGAATAAGAACATCTCATTTCAGTAGGCCTTTAAAGGGGAACATTATCACCAGACCTATGTAAGCGTCAATATATACCTTGATGGTGCAGAAAAAAGACCATATATTTTTTTTAACCAATTTCCGAACTCTAAATTGGTGAATTTTAGTGAATTAAACGCCTGTTTATCGCTCTTTTAGCCGATAACGTCAGAATGTGACGTCAACGAGGTAATACAGCTACCATTTTAATTTTCAACACATTGCAAACATCGGGTCTCAGCTCTGTTATTTTCCGTTTTTCGACTATTCTTTGGAACCTTGGAGACATCATGCCTAGTCGGTGTGTTGTCGGAGGGTGTAACAACACTAACAGGGAGTTGCACCACTGGCCCGAAGATGCGAAAGTGGCAAGAAATCTGCCGCCAGACCCCCATTGAATGTGCCGGAGTGTCTGCACATTTTACCGCCGATTACACACATGGCACAGAGATGTATGGATAACCTGCAGATGCATTTGCAACGATAAAGTCAACGAAATCCCAAAGGTGAGTTTTGTTGATGTTGTTGACTTATGTGCTAATCAGACATATTTGGTTGCGGCGTGACTGCCAGCTAATCGATGCTAACATGCTACGCTAATCGATGCTAACATGCTATTTACCGGCGGTGCTAAAGCAGACATGGTACAGAGATGTATGGATAACCTGCAGATGCATTTGCAACTATATTACCTTTCCTTCCACCCACATTTAATGCGAAAAAAACACTTACAAATCGACGGATTTAAGTTGCTCCAGTGTCACGAGATGCGAAAGTCCTGATCATTTGGTCCGCACATTTTACGAGCGATGCTAACGCAGCTATTCGGCCATGCTATGGCTATGTATAGCGTCAATAGCTTCAGTTTCTTCTTCAATACTTTCATACTCCAACCATCCGTTTCAATAGATGCGTAATCTGTTGAATCGCTTAAACCGCTGAAATCCGAGTCTGAATCCGAGCTAATGTCGCTATATCTTGCTGTGGTATTCGCCATTGTTTGTTTACATTGGCAGCACTGTATGACGTCACAGGAAAATGGATAATGTCTTCGCAGAGAGCGAAAAAAGGCACTTTAAAGCTTTTTTTAGGGATATTCCGGGACCGGTAAAATTTTGAAAAAAACTTCAAAAAATACAACAAGCCACGGGGAACTGATTTTTATAGTTTTAAACCCTTTTGAAATTGGGATAATGTTCCCCTTTAACCCTGGCAATGGACCCTGTGTGTTAAGAGATGCGCGGTTTGCGGTCTCATCCGCGGAGTCCGCGGATAAACCACGGGTCGGACGGGTGACATGACGAAAAAATTGATTTTAATTTGATTCGGGCGGGTGGCGGTTGAACCATCCGGAAATATTTGATATACATGGTTCTGGGATCGGTATACTTTGCCATTCAAAGAGCCATTTAAGACCCGTGTCATAAAGTGAGGAAGACAATAGGAGACGCTATTATTCTCTAGAATGACTGCCGGCAGTCACCCAGATAATAAGTATTAGGGCGTGCTATGAAGCCATTGGCTTCGTCGCCTTCTACATGTACGATCTGCTTGTCAGTCCAGCATCATGTTGTGTGTGGCTTCCGCGGCAACACGCACACGACTGCAAGGCATACTGGGTGACACAGAGTACACTAATTGTTGTGATATAAACAATTTTAACAAGACTGACAAACACATTTCGGGAGAACATCCTCACAGTAACACAATATAAACGCAACACAACTAATACCCAGAATCTTTTGTAAACGTGACAATTCCTGACTATTTTATACACCCCGCTAGCAGCAAACCCCACCATCCCCCCCCGACCCCAACCCTCCAGTGCGTCGGTAAGGTGGGCGAGGTTGGCGGCGCGGGGGTGTAAAATATATCCAGGAATTTTCACGGATACAAAAGGATTCTAGGTATTTGTTGTGTTGCGTTTATGTTGTGTTACTGTGAGGATGTTCTCCCGAAATGTATTTGGCAATCTTGTATTGTGTGGCTT
Source organism: Nerophis ophidion (assembly GCF_033978795.1). Lineage (NCBI taxonomy): Eukaryota > Metazoa > Chordata > Actinopteri > Syngnathiformes > Syngnathidae > Nerophis > Nerophis ophidion. The sequence continues at coordinate 19,215,968 of NC_084630.1, read as the reverse complement.
CACAGCGTGGCGCATGTTACTAACAGTGTTAAAAATTGTTTACATCACAACCATTAGTGTACTCTGTGTCACCCAGTATGCCTTTCAATCTTGTACGTGTGATTGCGGAAGCTGCACACAACATGTTGCTGGACTAACATTAGGTTTGCACATGTTGTTGAAGGTGTCAAAGGCAATGGCTTCACAGCACGCCAATATTCTTGACATCAGGATGAACGCTATTGGATAGTCGCGAGAACGTTAGCAGCTCCAATTGTCTTCATTACTCTGTGAAACGGGTTTAAATAGCTCTGTGAGTGGTAAAGGCGGCCGACCTCTGATGTATTTCAGCGGGCGGTTGGCGGGCGGGTACGGTTCTGACAAAATGTTGGTCCGGGTGGACGGCGGGTGGATGACGACTTTGGTGATGCGGTTGCGGATGATATAATTGCCTATCCGCGCATCTCTACTGTGTGTGTATGTATGTTATGCCATTGTTTACAAAATTGGTAAATAAATAACCCCAAAATTTATATTTTGTTGTTTTCTTACCGTACCGAAAATGATCCGAACCGTGACCTCTAAACCGAAATTTTTTGTGCACCGTTACACTCCTAGTAGTTTTTCATAGATTAGTCACTCTTTTTATCACATCTTAGTAAATCCGGCTCTTATAGTTTCCAGTTATAAATAACTTGCATGTTTTTGTTGAGTGGAGAATCAAAAAGGGTTGACATCAACATGACAAACTCACCTTTGGTTTGCGGATAGAGAGGCCTTTGGAAGACACCTGCACTTTCCATCTGAAAATAGATCAAGTCAGGAATCAATGAGATGACTCATTTCCAACTGGTGTGTTGTTTAGAATTGGAGGGGTCAACTTTTGGTCTATTGCTACCAACGTTGATGGAAGAACAATCCACTGTGGTCTATTTCTGCCTCTTTTCAAGATACGCAATTTCTATTGCTACTGTAGTAAACTACTGATAGAGTGCAGTTAATATAACATCAAACAAGAAGGTTTTCAGAAAGCACTTAATGGGAGACATTGGATAAACTGGGGTAAATAAATAAGACAGAAAAAGCCATTGAAAACTGTAGTGACGCCTTACACCCACTAGATGGCAACACATACTTGTTTACGCCTTTATTTTGAAATCCAACCTGTTCAACAGCCAGGTCAGGGATGTCCAAACTTTTTGACTGGGGAACGTATTGGGCTTAAAGGGGAACATTATCACGATTTCAGAAGGGTTAAAACCAATAAAAATCAGTTCCCAGTGGCTTATTTTATTTTTTGAAGTTTTTTTCAAAATTTTACCCGTCCCGGAATATCCCTAAAAAAAGCTCTAAAGTGCTGGATTTTCGCTATTTGCTTAAGCCACTGTCCATTTCCCTGTGACGTCACGTAGCGATTCCAATACAAACAATGGCGAATAGCACAGCAAGATATAGCGACATTAGCTCGGATTCAGACTCGGATTTCAGCGGCTTAGGCGATTCAACAGATTACGCATGTATTGAAATGGAAACGAAATTGAAGAAGAAACTGAAGCTATTGAGCGAATAGCTATTGACGCTAGGCCATGCATGTCTGCGTTAGGATCGCCGGTAAAATGTGCAGACCAAACGATCAGGACTTTTGTAAAGACACTGGATCAACTTAAATCCGTCGATTGGTAAGTGTTTGTTTCACATTAAATGTTTCATATGTACATACAGGTAGCCTAAATAGCATGTTAGCATCGATTAGCTGGCAGTCATGCCGTGACCAAATATGTCTGATTAGCACATAAGTCAATAACATCAACAAGTACTCACCTTTGTGATTTTGTTGACTTTATCGTTGGGAATGCGTCTGCTTTGAGTGTCGCAGGATATCCAGACATTCTTGTCATCTCTGTCGTAGCATCGCCGGTAAAAAACAAACTTTCGCATCTCTTGACACTGGAGCAACTTAAATCCGTCGATTGCTAAGTGTTTGTTTGGCATTAAATGTGGATGGAAGGAAAGGCTAGATGTAAATATAGTTACAAATGAGGCGTAATGCTGCAATATGTACACAGCTAGCCTAAATAGCACGTTAGTATCGATTAGCATGCCGTGCTAATCGATGCACATTCTACGTAAATCAACTTGAATCCGTCCCTGATCGTGTTGTTACACCCTCCGACAACACACCGACGAGGTATAATGTCTCCAAGGTACCGGAAAACAGTCGAAAAAACGGAAAATAACAGAGCTGATTTGACTCGATGCGTGTGATGTGGTGGGGAAAAATGGCGTTCAGTATCGATGTGAAGTCACGTTCTGACGTCGTCGCTCAGAGAGGGATAAACAGAAAGGCGTTTAATTCGTCAAAATTCACCCATTTAGAGTTTGGAAATCGGTTAAAGAAATATATGGTCTTTTTTCTGCACCATCAAGGTATATATTGACGCTTACATAGGTCTGGTGATAATGTTCCCCTTTAAAAACAATGTAGCCGGACTGCATGCAAAGTAACTACACACACCCACACACACATATATATATATATATATATATATATATACTGTATATGTACAACTGTAAATATTATTATAATATAATGGATATATATAATTAACATTTATTGTGATTGGTTAGTAATGGTGAAAGTTCAACTCCTACCTTGTTTACTTTGGTGACAACCTCCATAAGGTTTTTTAGAGAATCAGAAATATCAAGCAGCTAAAATGCCCCAAACATATATACCGTATTTTTCGGACTATAAGTCGCAGTTTTTTTTCATAGATTGGCCGGGGGTGCGACTTATACCCAGGAGCGACTTATGTGTGAAATTATTAACACATTACCGTAAAATATCAAATAATATTTTTTAGCTCATTCACGTAAGAGACTAGACGTATAAGATTTCATGGGATTTATGGATTAGGAGTGACAGATTGTTTGGTAAAGGTATAGTACAGGGGTCACCAACCTTTTTGAAACCAAGAGCTACTTCTTGGGTACTGATTAATGCGAAGGGCTACCAGTTTGATACACACTTAAATAAATTGCCAGAAATAGCCAATTTGCTCAATTTACCTTTAATGAATAAATATATATATATATATATATATATATAAAAATGGGTATTTCTGTCTGTCATTCCGTTGTACTTTTTTTTTCCTTTTACGGAAGGTTTTTTGTAGAGAATAAATGATGAAAAAACGGTTTAAAAGAGGAGAAAACACGAAAAAATGAAAATTACATTTTGAAACAGTTTATCTTCAATTTCGACTCTTTAAAATTCAACCGAAAAAAGAGAAAAAAAAAATTTGAATCTTTTTGAAAAAAATAAAAAAAAAATAATTCATGGAACATCGTTAGTAATTTTTCCTGATTAATATTAATTTTAGAATCTTGATGACAAGTTTTAAAATATGTTAAAATTCAATCTGCACTTTGTTAGAATATATAACAAATTGGACCAAGCTATATTTCTAACAAAGACAAATCATTATTTCTTCTAGATTTTCCAGAACAAAAATTTTAAAAGAAATTCAAAAGACTTTGAAATAAGATTTAAATTTAATTCTACAGATTTTTTAGATTTGCCAAAATATTTTTTTTTAATTTTAATCATAAGTTTGGAGAAATATTTTACAAATATTCTTCGTCGAAAAAACAGAAGCTAAAATGAAGAATTAAATTAAAATGTATTTATTATTTTTTACAATAAAAAAAAAATACTTGAACATTAATTTAAATCGTCAGGAAAGAAAAGGAAGGAATTTAAAAGGTAAAATGTCAAGGTTGTTTGGTGACGAACCCCAAGATGCAGCGATGGAGGCAGGCATGGAATGTGAACACATGATTTAATTAAATACAAAGACAAAAACTAAACCAAAAGGGTACAAACACAAGGCGCGCCAGGCGGTTAATCAAACAAAAGGAGCTAACCTGGGAGCTAGAAAATAACGAACAGGAGCTTAGCGTGGAAGCTAGCGGGTAGCGAACAGGCAAACAGAAGTCGTACTTGTATAATGAAAAATAAAACGGAAGCAGGGAACAAAAAACAGTAAGCTACAAACATCAACTGAATATAGCTTACCGCTACGCTGCAAAGACAAGGTACGACAGGAGCGATAACAGATCACAAGAGCGACTAGACGTGACATCCATCCATCCATTTCCTACCGCTTATTCCCTTTTGGGGTCGCGGGGGGCGCTGGCGCCTATCTCAGCTACAACATCGACAAGACAATACAATGATCCAGCAACTGACACAAAACAAAACAAGTAGAAATAGGATCAGGCTGATTGACATCAGGTGTGACCAAATGCCAATCAGCCGCAGCTGAGTGAAAACAGGACACAGGGAGACAAACAGGAAGCTGATCCAAAATAAGAGCACTACACAGGAACTAAGGACAGGAAATACTGAACACACAGAGGGAGAAACTAAAACACAAACCAACTGCCAGTGGCAACTCTGACATAAAAAGGTATATGTGTTTAAAAATCCTAAAATCATTTTTAAGGTTGTATTTTTTCTCTAAAATTGTCTTTCTGAAAGTTATAAGAAGCAAAGTAAAAACATAAATGAATTTATGTAAACAAGTGAATACCAAGTCTTTAAAATATTTTCTTGGATTTTCGAATTCTATTTGAGTTTTGTCTCTCTTAGAATTAAAAATGTCAAGCAAAGCGAGACCATCTTGCTAGTAAATAAATACAATTTAAAAAATAGAGGCAGCTCACTGGTAAGTGCTGCTATTTGAGCTATTTTTAGAACAGGCCAGCGGGCGACTCATCTGGTACTTACGGGCTACCTGGTGCCCGCGGGCACCGCGTTGGTGACCCCTGGTCTAGCATGTTCTATATGTAATAGTTATTTGAATGACTCTTACCATAATATGTTAGGTAAACATAGCAGGCACCTTCTCAGTTGCTTATTTATGCCTCATATAACGTACACTTTATCAGCCTGTTGTTCACTATTCTTTATTTATTTTAAATTGCCTTTCAAATGTCTATTCTTGGTGTTGGGTTTTATCAAATAAATTTCCCCCAAAAATGCGACTTATGCATTTTCGGCAGGTGCGACTTATACCCCGGAGCGACTTATACTCCGAAAAAGGCGGTAATTAAATTTTTTTGTGCAAAAAAACTATTTCAATATCATTAACTTGACATTGACTTGTGTCCCGTCCAAAGGCAAAACCCAGTAACTCAAGTTTGGACAAAACTGAGCTGATGATAATTTCGGAGTTCCTAGGTGATATGCTTTACATTAGTGTATGCGATATTGTAATTTGTTCCGTAAGTAAGCTGTTACGCGCATGGCAGGACCTAGCAACTACCACGTAACCATGTAGGTAAAACAGAAAAACCTAGTATCTCAAGGGACCAATCGGAGCTTCTTTGTCAGTCGCCTTATTGTCTTTTATGGGACATTTGCACGAATGGGGGCCGACGGTCAACTTGATTATGTGATATTATGGCACAAGGGGATATTTGGAAGCACCTTCATTAAATGTATGGTTCTTGATTCTTTCCCTTGCATACTCTTTTGGGCGGATAACTGTTGAGGTCAAAATAAAAACTGGACGCTGTACACGGCTCTTGCCCAATGTGCAAACGCAGAATGGGGGCCCGCCCGAGATTGTGATAAAATATCTGGAGAAAGGGCACACGTTCATGAGAGCAGATTCAATCCGTGGCTCAATCGGCAAGAAGATGAACGCTCAAGAAAACATCTATACGTTTGGTGACTTTGTAGATCTTTGTAAGACAGCATCAAGATAGATTGGTTTTCCTTTGTTTTCTCAAAATCAGCTAAAAGTGAGTTACTAGGTTCTGCCTTTGTGTTAGGCACATCATCAACAGCAGCTTGATTGCTGGCAGTGTTCCCTCTTTTTGTAAAGGAGCTGTTGTTGAGACTTAGATAAAAAAAAAACTGCAAGTTTATCAAATTATCGACCCGTTTCTAAATGTCAAAAAATTTGGAGAAATGCGTTTTGGTGCAACTGCAGCCTTTTTTTTTTCATATAAAAATAGCACTTTAGATCCATTTCAGTCTGGATACCAAGCTTTGCACAGTGCTGAATCTGCACTTTTAGAGTTTTTTAATGACTTGCTTTTCATGTCTGATTCTGGCAGCTCTGCCATTTTAGTGAAGTGAAGTGAAGTATATTTATATAGCGCTTTTTCTCTAGTGACTCAAAGCGCTATACATAGTGAAACCCAATATCTAAGTTACATTCAAACCAGTGTGGGTGGCACTGGGAGCAGGTGGGTAAAGTGTCTTGCCCAAGGACACAACGGCAGTGACTAGGTTGGCAGAAGCAGGAATCGAACCTGCAACCCTCAAGTTGCTGACACGGCCACTCTACCAACCGAGCTAAACCGCCCCGGTGCTTTTAGTGCTTTTGGATCTTACAGCTGCCTTTGACACAGACCACCACACGATTCTTTTCGGGCGCCTGAGAGACTGTGTGGGTATTAGGGGTACTGCATTAGAGTGGTTCAGATCCTACCTGTCAGAAAGGTCCTTCTCTGTCAGGCTGGGGGACGCCACCTCTTCTTCTGCTCCGCTTTACTGTGGTGTACCCCAGGGATCTATTTTAGGCCCCATTCTGTTTGCGCTATATCTCCTCCCTCTTGGAGAGATTTTTAAGAAACATGGAGTGTCTTATCACCTTTATGCGGACGCCTGCCAAATGTATTTGCCGATTTCAAAAGGCCACGGCCCCTTGGCATCCCTTCTCAACTGTCTATGCCACGTCAAGGCTTGGGTAGCCCAGATTCTTTTAATAATGAATGAGGGAAAACCTGAAATTTTAGTTTTTTGTCCGGGCCTCACTGACTTGGGACCATTGCAAAATGATGTGCGTCCCAAAGTCACCAGCCTTGGCGTCACTTTAGACAGCGATTTTAAACTTAAATAAATAAATGATAAATGGGTTGTACTTGTATAGCGCTTTTCTACCTTCAAGGTACTCAAAGCGCTTTGACACTACTTCCACATTTACCCATTCACACACACATTCACACACTGATGGAGGGAGCTGCCATGCAAGGCGCCAACCAGCACCCATCAGGAGCAAGGGTGAAGTGTCTTGCTCAGGACACAACGGACGTGACGAGGTTGGTACTAGGTGGGAATTGAACCAGGGACGCTCGGGTTGCGCACGGCCACTCTCCCCACTGCGCCACGCCGTCCCAACTGACAAACAAGTCAATGGCGTTTTGAAATCGTGTTTTTATCATCTTTGTCTTTTAGCAAAAGTAAACTTTTAACCTTGCTGAACAAGTCGTGCATGCTTTTATTTCAAGTCGCCTGGACTACTGCGATACTGTCCTATATCACCGATTCTGTTCATAACTTTTATGGACAGAATTTCTAGGCGCAGTCAAGGCGTTGAGGGGTTCCGGTTTGGTGACAGCAGGATTAGGTCTCTGCTTTTTGCAGATGATGTGGTCCTGATGGCTTCATCTGACCGGGATCTTCAGCTCTCACTGGATCGGTTCGCAGCCGAGTGTGAAGCGACCGGAATGAGAATCAGCACCTCCATGGTTCTCGCCCGGAAAAGGGTGGAATGCCATCTCCGGGTTGGGGAGGAGACCCTGCCCCAAGTGGAGGAGATCAAGTACCTAGGAGTCTTGTTCACGAGTGAGGGAAGAGTGGATCGTGAGATCGACAGGCGGATCGGTGCGGCGTCTTCAGTAATGCGGACGTTGTACCGATCCGTTGTGGTGAAGAAGGAGCTGAGCCGGAGGGCAAAGCTCTCAATTTACCGGTCGATCTACGTTCCCATCCTCACCTGTGGTCATGAGTTTTGGGTCATGACCCAAAGGATAAGATCCCGGGTACAAGCGGGCGAAATGAGTTTCCTCCGCCGGGTGGCGGGGCTCTCCCTTAGAGATAGGGTGAGAAGCTCTGCCATCCGGGAGGAGCTCAAAGTAAAGCCGCTGCTCCTCCACATGGAGAGGAGCCAGATGAGGTGGTTCGGGCATCTGGTCAGGATGCCACCCGAATGCCTCCCTAGGGAGGTGTTTAGGGCACGTCCAACCGGTAGGAGGCCACGGGGAAGACCCAGGACACGTTGGGAAGACTATGTCTCCCGGCTGGCCTGGGAACGCCTCGGGATCCCCCGGGAAGAGTTAGACGAAGTGGCTGGGGAGAGGGAAGTCTGGGTTTCCCTGCTTAGGCTGTTTCCCCCGCGACTCGACCTCAGATAAGCGGAAGAAGATGGATGTATGGATGGACTACTGCGATGCACTTTATGCTCTTTCTCGGTCGCAGTTAGTCCAGAACGCGGCAGCACGACTTTTAACAGCAGCCAGGAAACGCCGGCATATAACCCCCAATTCCCTGTTCATTTTATAATTGATTTGAAAACTTTGCCGTTTGCTTTTAAAGCTTTACATGGACTGGCACCTCATTATATCTCGAACCTCATTCAAATTTACACTCCTGCGTGCGCTCTGAGGGCCGAGAGCCAGTTCCAGCTCGTGGTGCCCAAGACCAGACTTAAGACCAGGGGAGACAGGGCCTTCTCTGTGGTCGGCCCTAAGCTCTGGAACACTCTGCCCCTCCATGTTAGAACTGCTCCCACAGTGGAGTGTTTTAGATCTCGTCTTAACACCCACTTTTATTCTTTGGCTTTTAACACTACATGAGTTGTGTGGTCCTCCGTGTTTTTAAAATGTTGATTTCTATTTATTGTTTTAATTGGTTGTACCCTTTGAAATAGTTTTTAATCATATGTATTTTTATATGTATTTATTTTTTGTTTTTATTCAGTAATTGTTGGAGCTAAGGATAAAATTTGAATATTGTTTTTTAAAATTGTTGTGCAGCACTTTGGAAACACTTTTGTTGTTTAAATGTGCTATACAAATAAAGTGGATTGGATTGGATTAAAACATAACATTAATGAACCGGCTTAAATCAATCCTGATCACAAACCCAGTACCTCCGCCATTATATTCCTGTCAGTGATGGAGCAGGAAGCAGCTAGGAATACATTCATGGTAGAAATTTCATTTAAAGTGCCCTGTCATTCATTAATTGATATTTTATATGTGCCTCATTGCACAAAACGTGGCCCCCCACCGATCACAGGGCCTTATGATCAGCATGTGGTCTTGTCAATAGGGCAGGGCAGCCCTAAGTTATATTCTCTTTTTTTTTGACTCGGGTAAGTACGCCCTAAGACTAAAATCACTTAAAAAGGTGCCATATGTAATAATTTCATGTCAAGTCATCAATTAACGGCCCTGATATGTCAAAAGGCATATGTTCTGGACCCCCTCTCCAGAAGCCCCCACATTCTTTACCTGTATCTCACCTTTTTTGTAAGGGGCGCCGGAAGTTGGCAGACCCGTCAGCGATCCTGTTCTGTGTCCCTGTAATGTTTGTCTGATCCTGAATGGGATTGTGCTGAAAATTTTAATTTCCCCTCGGGGATTAATAAAGTATTTCTGATTCTGATTCATTTCAAAATTAGATTTACAGCCCCGAAATAATGTTATTGTTTTGACTTTGATGCCCCGCACTCCACCATTTAAATAATTAGAAAGTCAATGAGTGTGTCACATCCAGGTTGCCAGTCACGCACCGCCCTCTTCGTTGAGCTACTGCCCCTGGTAAAGTTACTAAACATGTCAGACATTAATACATCTAAAAAGCCTCGTCACAATTCTCAACTTTTCTTGACAAAGCCAGGAACAAAAAGACTTTTATCGGGGACGCCTTTGAAAGATGGAGACAACTGAAGGCGGAAATTTTTTTTTAATCTGACGCCAAACTTGCTAATTACCTCTCTGATAGGTAAGTCAGGCATTTACCTTTTCTTGTAACTTGTAATAAATGGAAATGTTATTGTTTTGACTTCGATACCCCACACTCCACCATTTGATTAATTAGAAAGTCAATGTGTGTGTCACATCCAGGTTGCCAGTCATGCACCGCCCTCTTCGTTGAGCTACTGCCCCTGGTAAAGTTACTAAACATGTCAGACCTTAATACATCTAAAAGGCCTCGTTACGATTCTCAACTTTTCATGACAAAGCCAGGAACAAAAAGATTTGTATCGGGGATTCGTTTGAAAGATGGAGACTATTGAAGGCGGAAAATATTTTTTAATCTGATGCCAAACTTGCTAATTACCTCTCTGATAAGTAAGTCAGGCATTTACCTTTTCTTGTAATAAATGGAAATGGACATTTCGTATGTAAACTATATTTTCCAATACAGTCTTGTGTAACAAAGCTAGTATGTTCCTGCAACAAATGCTTAGGAGCGAAACACCATCACACTAGTGTAGCTTAGCATGCGATCCCTGTATGTCGATGTGTCATCCAACTGACAGGGCAACATATTTCCGACAAATAAAACCTATGTGGATATGGGTAGTGTCAGTGCCTATTTCCTTCTCAATATGCAGATATGCTGAGGAAATGCGTTCCAACATTAGCACGGCTAAATTGTGGTTCCTGGTACTCTATGTACATCAAACACATGGGGTGGTATTTACTTGGCACAACATAATGCATTACATTTTCTACTTGGTGTATTGACATGGTAGTAGGCTACATGATTTATCCGTAACGTCGTTTTTGTGTAACGTGGGTTGGCTCCTATAATTGCACTCTGCACTGAAAGATGGTGATGTGCGTACATGGAAGAGAATGCAGTGCGTCAGGTTTGAATGCAACATGGGGTTTGGCTGAATGAAATGTGGCGATAATTTTACTGTTGGCCAGGGCTTGCCATCAAAGTAGGCCTATGCAATATATAATGTCTTATTATTAAGAGATGCCCGATAATATCGGCTGATAAATGCTTTAAAACGTAATATCGGAAATAATCGGTATCGGATTCAAAAAGTAGAATTAATGACTTTTAATACGCCGCTGTACGGAGCGGTACATTTCCGGTAAAACACAGACGTCGGGAGCACTACAGACCATTTGCCTCTTCCAGTCAGCAGCCTTTCCCCTCTTTCACACACAACACAAGAGTTGTAGCACGACTGCATCATGAGAGGTTTACTGGCGACGCAAACGTAGCATAACAACAAGAGTGTGTTGTTGCCGGTGCTGTAGCCGTGGCTAACAAGCGAGCTTGCTCGGTGACTGACTAACGACACCATGTCTATGGTTTGGGATTATTTTAAAGTCTGTCTGACGGATAAAAAACTGGCAATTTGCAATGACTTCAAAACGCTGGTTGTTCGAGGAGGAACCAAGACGTCTTCCTTTAATACAAGCAATTTTATCTCCCACCTCTTTGATTGATTGATTGAAACTTTTATTAGTAGATTGCACCGTTTAGTACATATTCCGTACAATTGACCACTAAATGGTAAAACCCGGATAAGTTTTTCAACTAGTCCACGTTAAACAATTCATGGTACGAAGTAGTTCCCATACCGGGAGTCGAACCCGGGCCGCCTGGGTGAAAAACAGGAATCCTAACCGTTAGACCATTCTCTTCAAGAATCATAAGAAGATACACAATGAATATTAGCTGAAGATGGATGAAAAGCAAACACCAAAAGCAGCTTGACGTGAACTGAGGAGCCCTGTCTCAACGCAGCATTTCAGAAGCTCTGGCTGACTGCTAGGCCACTTCAAGCACTCACCACCAGCTTGCAGCACATTTGTGTTACTCATACAAATACGTTCGAACAGGGCAGATTGAGCCCAGTTTATAATTTCCTGTTATACAGTATGCCAGGCAATCTACTATAGGAGGACTATGTTATCGTTTACTTTATTACTCTAGTATACTCACGACTGAAGCTGTGTGAGTTCATTGTTTTTGTAGCTGTTGTTTCGAGGTAAGTTTAAAAAAAATAAAAAATAATGCACTTTGTGAAAGTCAAAGTATAGTAGTTGTCGTGGGTATCAGGATTATCTCAGGGAGAGCATGTCCCAAATTCCAAGCTGCTGTTTTGAGCCATGTTAAAAAAATTAATGCACTTTGTGACTTCAATAACAAATGTGGCAGTGCCATGTTGGCACTTTTTTCCATACCTTGAGTTGAAGTTGTTTTCTTATTTTGGAAAACCTTGTTACATTGTTTAATGCATCCAGCGGGGCATCACGACAAAATTAGGCAAAATAAGGTGTTAATTCCACGACTGTATATATCGGTATCGGTTGATATCGGAATCGGTAATTAAGAGTTGGACAATATCAGAACATCGGCAAAAAAGCCTATATTGGACATCTATAATTATTATATATAATTATTTGGATGGTGGTCCGTGCGGTCAAACTAGACATTTCAGCAGGGTAATGCCAACAAACTGTCCCGACTCCCGACGAAAATATTGCTGCGTAACTTTACAAATACATTCGGCTAATGGACATCAGTAAAATGTGTCATAATTACTTAGTAAAGCATCTTGCAAGAAGCATAAACACGAGAAACATACAACGTAGGACTCATCGATTGCCATTTGAAGTTCCTTGGAATAGGATTTGGATTCGACTGCGTGTCTGGCAACCTCAGTCATGGAAAATGAGACGGGACTACAGAATTCTGACCGTGATCGCAGTAACATTTCTGGCCAAATTATCACGTATGGCACCTTTAACTAATTATGCAGTAGGATGCTAGTCAATAAATACATCACCTGTCCATTTTCACCACCTCTGCATCCAAGATGTTGCGAAGAACCTGTTCCACAGGGATCTCTCCAGCATACCCCGACCCCCAACCCAAAGTATTGGAGAGGTCATTTCCTGTACCCAGTGGGAGGATAGTCACCCTTGGGATGAACTGGTCTTGACCCTGAACAGAGAGATGTGGTGGCATATTGGTCAAAAAGAAAAAAATTCTACGACGCAATCATTGTAAAGTACTAATGCATGTAAATGATTTCACCATCTACGGTCCCTAATATCATCAAAAAGTTCAGAGAATCTGGATAAATCACTGCACGAAAGTAATAAACCTGAAAATCAACATTGAATGCCCTTGACCTTCGATCCCTCAGGCGGTAATGCATCAAAAAGCCACATTTGTGTGTAAAGAATTTCACCACATGGGCTCCGGAACACTTCAGATAGCCACTGACAGTAACTACAGTTCATCTCTACATCTGTAAATGCAAGTCAAAACTCTACTATGCAAAGCCAAAGCCATTTATTAACAACACCCAGGAACACCGCCGGCTTCACTGGGCCCGAGCTCATCTAAGATGCACTGATGCAAAATGGAAAAGTGTTCTGTGGTCTGACGAGTCCACATTTCAAATTGTTTTTGGAAACTATGGACGTCACGTCCTCCGGAACAAAGAGGAAAAGAACCATCCGGATTGTCACAGGCGCAAAGTTTAAAAGCCAGCATCTGTGATGGTATGGGGGTGTATTAGTGCCCAAGGCATGGGTAATTTACACATCTTTAAAGGCACCATTAATGCTGAAAGGTACATACAGGTTTTGGATCAACATATGTTGTCATCCAAGCAACGTTATCATGGACGTCCCTGCTTATTTCAGCAGGACAATGCCAAGCCACATGTTACAACAGCGTGGCTTCATAGTAAAAGAGTGCTGGACTAGCCTGCCTGTAGTCCAGACCTGTCTCCCATTGAAAATGTGTTTCGCAATATGAAGCCTAAAATACCACAATGGGGCTGCCAGCTTTTTTGCAATGTGTTGCTGCCATTAAATCCGAAGTTAATGATTATTTGCACAAAAAAATTAGTTTGTCAGTTTGAACATTAAATATCTTGTCTCTGCAGTCTATGCAATTAAATATGAATTAAAAATGATTTGAAAACCATTGTTTTTATTTGCCATTTACACAACCTGCCAACTTCACTGGTTTTGGGTTTTGTAATTAGAAGATTACTCGTTTACGAAAATAGTCCATAGCTGCAGCCCTATCTCATCTCACCTTCAGTCTCATTGTGTCAATGGAATCCAGCACCCATCCCACAGTGCCGTCCCCTCCACACACCAGCACCCTCACACACCCGGGGGGCAAAAGGGTGCACAGCTGCAAGGCCTTGGAGGGTGCGAGCTGCGACAGGTCAAACACCTTAAGTGGAGAAAACAGAGGAGTGGGTTAAAAAAAAAAAACAGCTCGAAGGAGAACTGCAATTTTTTCGGATTCCTGCCCATCATTCACAATCCCTATGTGAGACAAGCACAGACGTTTTTTGAACGCATTCTTTCTCCTGAATAAACATTAGCAAAAGTAATCTAACAATAGATTCAATGGGACTCGCTCCATTACGCCTATAAAGCACTCTTAAAAAAAAAAAAACATTAAAGGGGAACATTATCACAATTTCAAAAGGGTTAAAAACAATAAAAATCAGTTCCCAGTGGCTTGTTGTATTTTTTGAAGTTTTTTTCAAAATTTTACCGGTCCTGGAATATCCCTAAATAAAGCTTTAAAGTGCCTTATTTTCGCTATCTTCGAAACCACTATCCATTTCCCTGTGACGTCACACAGTGCTGCCAATGTAAACAAAAAATGGGAATACCACAGCAAGATATAGCGACATTAGCTCGGATTCAGACTCGGATTTCAGCAGCTTAAGCGATTCAACAGATTACGCATGTATTGAAACAGATGGTTGGAGTATGAAAGTATTGAAGAAGAAACTGAAGCTATTGAGCGAATAGCTATTGATGCTATTCATAGCCATAGCATGGCCGAATAGCTGCGTTAGCATCGCCGGTAAAATGTGCGGACCAAACGATCAGGACTTTCGCATCTTGTGACACTGGAGCAACTTAAATCCGTCGATAGGTAAGTGTTTTTTTCGCATTAAATGTGGGTGGAAGGAAACGTAATATAGTTGCAAATGCATCTGCAGGTTATCCATACATCTCTGTACCATGTCTGCTTTAGCACCGCCGGCAAATAGCATGTTAGCATTGATTAGCGTAGCATGTTAGCATCGATTAGCTGGCAGTCACGCCGCGACCAAATATGTCTGATTAGCACATAAGTCAACATCAACAAAACTCACCTTTGTGATTTCGTTGACTTTATCGTTGCAAATGCATCTGCAGGTTATCCATACATCTCTGTGCCGTGTCTATCATCGCCGGTAAAATGTGGAGACAGTTTGGTACATTCAATGGGGGTCTGGCGGCGGACACTTTCGCATCTTCGGGCCAGTGGTGCAACTTGAATCCCTCCCTGTTAGTGTTGTTACACCCTCCGACAACACACCGACGAGGCATGATGTCTCCAAGGTTCCAAAAAATAGTCGAAAAAACGGAAAATAACAGAGCTGAGACCCAATGTTTACAATGGGTTGAAAATGAAAATGGCGGCTGTATTACCTTGGCGACGTCACATTCTGACGTCATCGCCTCCAGAGCAATAAACAGAAAGGCGTTTAAGTCGCCAAAATTCACCCATTTAGAGTTCGGAAATGGGTTAAAAAAAATATGGTCTTTTTTCTGCACCATCAAGGTATATATTGACGCTTACATAGGTCTGGTGATACTGTTCCCCTTTAAGGTTTTATATACAGTCGTGGTCAAAAGAAGATAATGTCATGGCTATCTTCAGTTTCCAATATTTCTTCAACTCTAAATTTTTTTGTGATAGAGTGATTGGAGCACATACTTGTTGGTCACAAAAAAACATTCATAGATTTTGGTTCTTTTCTGAGTTTATTATGGGTCTCCTGAAAAAGTGACCGAAGTATACAACAGCAATGTTAATATATGAATTACATGTCCCTTGGCAAGTTTCACCGCAAAAAGGCGCTTTTGGTAGCCATCCACAAGCTTCTGGCAAGCTTCTTGTTGGCCAAAATACCCAGCAATATGTTTGGAGGAGAAAATGTGAGGCCTTTAATCCCAGGAACACAACTCCTACTGTCAAACATGGTGGTGGTACTATTATGTTCTGGGCCTGTTTTGCTGCCAATGGAACTGGTGCTTTACAGAGAGTAAATGGGACAATGAAAAAGGAGGATTACCTCCAAATTCTTCAGGGCAACCTAAAATCAGCCACACTGTGAACCCACAACAAACAAGAATGACAAACATTTCGGGAGAACCTCCGCACCGTAACACAACAGAACAAATTTTCAGAATCCCTTGCAGCGCTAACTCTTCCGGGACGCTACAATATACACCCCCCGCTAGCCCCTACCCCCCAAACCCCGCCCCCCATAACTCCGCCCACCTCACCCTCCTCATGCTCTCTCAGGGAGAGCATGTCGCAAATTCCAAACTGCTGATTTGAAGCATGTTAAAAAAAATAATGCACTTTGTGACTTTAATAATAAATATGGCAGTGCCATGTTGGCATTTTTTTCCATAACTTGAGTTGATTTATTTTGGAAAACCTTGTTACATTGTTTAATGCATCCAGCAGGGCATCACAACAAAATTAGGCATAATAATGTGTTCATTCCACGACTGTATATATCGGTATCTGACGATATCGGAATCGGTCATTAAAGGGGAACATTATCACCAGACCTCTGTAAGCGTCAATATATACCTTGATGGTGCAGAAAAAAGACCATATATATTTTTTTTACCGATTTCCGAACTCTAAATGGGTGAATTTTGGCGAAGTAAACACCTTTCTGTTTATCGCTCTTTTTGCGATGACGTCAGAACGTGACGTCTCCGAGGTAATACACCCGCCATTTTCAACACATTACAAACACCGGGTCTCAGCTCTGTTATTTTCCGTTTTTTCGACTATTTTTTGGAACCTTGGGAGACATCATGCCTCGTCGGTGTGTTGTCGGAGGGTGTAACAACACTAACAGGGAGGGATTCGAGTTGCACCACTGGCCCGAAGATGCGAAAATGTCTGCCGCCAGACCCCCATTGAATGTGCTGGAGTGTCTCCACATTTTACCGGTGATGACAGACATGGCACAGAGATGTATGGATAACATGCAGATGCATTTGCAACGATAAATTCAACGAAATCACAAAGGTGAGTTTTGTTGATGTTGACTTATATACTAATCAGACATATTTGGTTGCGGCGTGACTGCCAGCTAATCGATGCTTACATGCTATTTACCGGCGGTGCTAAAGCAGACATGGTACAGAGATGTATGGATAACCTGCAGATGCATTTGCAACGATAAAGTCAACGAATTCACAAAGGTGAGTTTTGTTGATGTTAACTGCCAGCCAATCGATGCTAACTTGCTACGCTAATCGATGTTAACATTCTATGCTAATCGATGCTAACATGCTATTTACCGGCGGTGCTAAAGCAGACATGGCACAGAGATGTATGGATAACCTGTAGATGCATTTGCAACTATAAAGTCAACGAATTCACAAAGGTGAGTTTTGTTGATGGTGACTGCCAGCTAATCGATGATAACATGCGACGCTAATTGACGCTAAAATGCTATTTACCGGCGGTGCTAAAGCAGACATGGCACAGAGATGTATGGATAACCTGTAGATGCATTTGCAACTATAAAGTCAACAAATTCACAAAGGTGAGTTTTGTTGATGTTGACTGCCAGCTAATAGATGCTAACATGCTATGCTAATCGATGCTAACATGCTATTTACCGGCGGTGCTGAAGCAGACATGGCACAGAGATGTATGGATAACCTGTAGATGCATTTGCAACTATAAAGTCAACGAATGCACAAAGGTGATTTTTGTTGATGTTGACTGCCAGCTAATCGATGCTAACATGCTATGCTAATCGATGCTAACATGCTATGCTAATCGATGCTAACATGCAATATACCGGCGGTGCCAAAGCAGACATGGCACAGAGATGTTTGGATAACCTGCAGATGCATTTGCAACTATATTACATTCCCTTCCACCCACATTTAATGCGAAAAAAACACTTACCAATCGAAGGATTTAATTTGTTCCAGTGTCGCGAGATGCAAAAGTCCTGATCGTTTGGTCCGCACATTTTACCGGCGATGCTAACGCAGCTATTCGGCCACGCTATGGCGATGAATAGCGTCAATAGCTATTCGCTCAATAGCTTCAGTTTCTTCTTCAATACTTTCATACTCCAACCATCCGTTTCAATACATGCATAATCTGTTGAATCGCTTAAGTCGCTGAAATCCGAGTCTGAATCCGAGCTAATGTCGCTATATCTTGCTGTGGTATTCGCCGTTGTTTGTTTACATTGGCAGCACTGTGTGACGTCACAGGGAAATGGATAGTGGCATCGCAATTAGCGAAAATCAAGCACTTAAAAGCTTTTTTTTAGGGATATTCTGGGACTGGTAAAATTTTGAAAAAAACTTCAAAAAATACAACAAGCCACTGGGAACTGTGTTTTATTGTTTTTAACCCTTTTGAAATTGTGATAATGTTCCCCTTTAAGAGTTGGACAATATCGGCAAAAAAGCCATTATTGGACATCTCTACACCTAATATTATTTTTAAAAAAAGGTATTGTGAATGCTAAGCTAAATTCCCAAAAAAAGGGCAGTTCCCTTTTAACTGGAAAAGTGTCGCCGACTTCCAAAAGCTGCAGACTGACCTGCACAGGGTTGAGGAGGATGCGAAACTCCCCCAGGAGAGCCTCCCCCATGTTGTTTCCACTGCGCCTGTTGGCCAAGACCAACACAGGAGTCCAAGCGCTGTCCCACGAGGACGCCAGCTGCAGGCATTTCACACAAACCAGACTTTAGATTCGGGGGCGCTGTGCCAAACCGCTGCGTGGGCGCCAAACTCTACGCACCTTGGTGAACTCGTCAGGGTTTCCGCGGCGGAGCTTGTTGACTTGGTAGAGATAGTGCGGAGGGATGATGAGGTTGCGAAACTCGCCCAGGTTGCACTCCGACGTAACCGCGAGGCTGCCCATGCACTCGTCGTGTACCGTGGTCTGACACCACACGCATCTGGAAATTGTAAAAGCAACATACACATTCCAAATAATTAGTTCACCCCCTGCTGATTTTGCATGACATGAATAATGTAGAAGAGGGGTGCCCAGTAGGTCGATCGCGAGCTACCAGTGTGATAGCAAAATTACTTGTACTCGCTTTAATTGATGATGTTCTTTGAACGGGTCGCCAAAAGTTGTTTATTGGGCTCAGGAATGGGGCACTGAGCAAGAGATCTATTATCTGATCAAGCTCTGTCTCCTGTGTCTTTGATCTAACATGTGGACTATAGTTGACGTGGGCATGTGATTTCCCTCTTCCTTACCCCCAACAGAGCTAAAGTGTTCCCCTTTCCTGAGTGACCCCCCTCCTCTGGGCAAACGACACCCTCTCCCTTTCACAGGACTTTGGGTATTCATTCCACTGGTGTAAATGAGCATGGAGGGTGGGACTTCTGAGAATGTATAATTGTCATGTCAAATTCTAAAGGAGTTAGAACAAGCTGGAACGAACGGATGTGTCGTTCTGGTTTGGTCTCGCTTTGCAAAGCTTGTTATTATTTGTTTGTTACTTTAATAAATCATTTTAAAGCTATTTGTCACTAAAGGATCGTCTTTAAGAAATTTCTACGACACCAGTCGATTGTAGAGGGTGTGTCAGTCCATCGCCAGCCAGGCATTAATGTAGACCTAAAAATTAGTGATCATCAATCTTCACTGAGACGTCACTTTCGTAATTTGAATGACATTCACGGCATCCAAAGATAACACTGGTTGATTGAGGGGAAGGCGAGAAACACTTTTTATTACAACAGACTCTCGCATCGTACCTGCCGTCACGATGCTGAAGACCGACTGCACAGGTCCTGTCTTCACAATAAAAGTGCTGCTTCACCCTGCCTGCGCAAACAAAATAAGACTCTCAAAGAAACTGGCGTGCACGGAGTTTGCCGCCATTGTCCATCCATCCATCCATTTCTACCACTTATTCCCTTTGGGGTGGCGGGGGGCGCTGGCGCCTATCTCAGCTACAATCGAACAAGTCGCCACCTCATCGCAGGGCCAACACAGATAGACAGACAACATTCACACTCACATTCACACACTAGGGCCCATTTAGTGTTGCCAATCAACCTATCCCCAGGTGCATGTCTTTGGAAGTGGGAGGAAGCCGGAGTACCCGGAGGGAACCCACGTATTCACGGGGAGAACATACAAACTCCACACAGACAGATCCGGAGCCTGGGATTGAACCCAGGACTGCAGGAATTTCGTATTGTGAGGCAGACTTGCCGCCATTGTATTACTTGTAAATATCATAAAAACGAGTATGGAAGCTAGACAAATAAGACGCCAAAAACCAACCACTCTCATGTGGTATCGGACTGAAAGGAGCACTTTATTTCTCATCTATTTGAAAATGTGGACGTTATCAGCACTACTGTCTGATTCCAATCAATGCAAGTCATCAGAATCAGGTAATACTAGGGGTATAACGGTACGTGTATTTGTATCGAACCGTTTCGGTACGGGGGGTTTCGGTTCGGCATGCGGGCGTACCGAACAAGTATGGAAGCAGAAGTCTTCACAAGCTGCTCTGCTTTCTGCCTCTGTCTCTGCCTCATTGTCCAGCCCACACAACCATCTGATTGGTTACATACAAAGCCAATCAGCAGTGCGTATTCAGAGCGATGTAACAGCCAATCAGCAGTGCGTATTCAGACTTCAGAGCGACGTAGTCAATGCTTTAGCGTCGAGCAGATATTCGTCTAGCAGGGGAGGAGCGGACTCAACCCAAATTATACTAAACACTTCCCAGTCACAACTATTACAAACATCACTATGAGCCCGTTGACCTTCTAGGAACTTAAACTGCAGCTCAGCTCGCTCACAGTCTAGGCTTGAGATGACGGCTAATTAGCTTTTAGCGCAACGTTAGCTCATTTTTCTGTGTGAGTGTGTGCGTGCGTGCGTGCGTGTGCGTGTTTTAGGGGCAGCGAAGCCCTGTCTGTCTGTTATTTCATTTAACTCCATTCTGTTTAGGGATGAATAGTCTCTCCTATTGCAATTGTACTATTTTTCAGCTGAAGTTACATGAATCATTAGTAATGTAGCAGCCTAGTTTTGAATAGCAGGGTCCCTGCTATCACATGTTGATAAAAATACAACATTTACATAATAAAAGTCAACTATAGGCTTCTCAAATGCTGTAATAAATTAAGCATGATGAGTTGATATTAAACAGTTTCAATGGAAACTGTTTAATGTTAAACTTGTTATATGTACAAGAACGTTTTTTTCATTTTATTTAATCAAAGCAACAACTTGAGGCAGTTTAATGTGGATTAACGTGGGTAGAATTATTATAGTGATCCCAATGTTAAAAGGATAAAGCCATTGTTTACAAATTTGGTAAATAAATAAATGTATATTTTATTGATTTCTTACTGTACCGAAAATGAACCGAACCGTGACCTCTAAACCGAGGTACGTACCGAACCGAAATTTTTGTGTACAGTTACAACCCTAAGTGTAACGGTACGTGTATTTGTATTGAACCATTTCGGTACGGGGGTTTCGGTTCGGTACGAGGGTGTATCGAACGAGTTTGTATTCTAAAGTCTTAACAAGCTGCTCTGCTTCCTGCCTCTGTCTGAGCAGTGAGCACCCAGCATTGTCCCGCCCACACAACCATCTGATTGGTTACATACAAAGCCAATCAGCAGTGCGTATTCAGAGCGATGTAACAGCCAATCAGCAGTGCGTATTCAGAACGCATGTTGTAAATGCTTCATTGTCGAGCAGACGTGTTTAGCAGCGGACATCATACACTCCCCAAATTATAAAAAATACTTTCCAGTCACAACTATTACAAACATCACTCTGAGCCCGATGACATTCTAGAAACTTAAACTGCAGCTCAGCTCGCTCACAGTTCTGGCTTGAGGTGAAGGCTAATTAGCTTTTAGCGTTACGTTAGCTCATTTTGCTGTGTGTGTGTGCGTGCGTGTCATAGGGGCAGCAAAGCCCTGTCTGTCTGTTATTTCACATAAACTAACATGAACTCCATAGATTTCAGGGATGAATAATCTCTCCTATTGCTATTGTACTATTTTTCAGCTATAGTTACATTAATCATTAGTAATGTAGCAGCCTAGTTTGAATGGCAGGGTCCCTGCTATCACATGTTGACAAAAATATAACATTTACATAATAAAAGTCAACTACAGGCTTCCCAAATGCTGTAATAAATTAAGCATGATGAGTTGACTTGAAACTGTTTAATGTTGCACTTTTTATATGTAGAAGAAAGGTTTTGTCGTTTTATTTAATCAAAGAAACAACTTGAAGCAGTTTAATGTGGATTAACGTGGGCAGAATTATTATAGTGTTCCCAATGTTAAAAGGATGAAGCCATTTTTTACAAATTTGGTACATAATTAACCAAAACAATTATATTTTGTTGTTTTCTTACTGTACCGAAAATGAACCGAACCATGACCTCTAAACCGAGGTACGTACCGAACCGAAATTTTTGTGTACCGTTACACCCCTAGGTAATACTCCAACTTATATTCTTGTCTTCATGAAAGAAAGGAATCTATACGTGTTAAACATGCTTGTATCATAGCTAAACACCATTAACTTCTTAACAAAACATCCATATAAGAATGATGTAAATCCCCTCGACTTGGTCAATTGAAAAGTAGCTCGCCTGCAGACAAAATTTGGCCACCCATGATCTACAACATGGGTGTCAAACTCTGGCCCGCCGTGTAATTTCATTTGGCCCTTGAGGCAATATCAAATTAAAATTAGAGCTGGCCCGCCGCTGTAACACCGCATTCACCGCTAATACTCATACTCGTCAACCCTCCCGATTTTCCCGGGAGACTCCCGAAGTTCAGTGACCCTCCCGAATTTCTCCCGATTTCCACCTGGACAATAATATTGGGGGTGGGCCGTAAAAGCACTGCCTTTGGCGTTCTCTACATGTCGCCACGTCCGCTTTTCCTCCATACAAACAGCGTGCCGGCCCACTCACATAATATATGCGGCTCATACACACAAGTGTATGTAATGCATACTTGGTCAACAGCCATACAGGTCACACTGAGGGGTGGCCGTATAAACAACTTTAATACTGTTACAAATATATGCCACACAGTGAACCCAGAGCAGACAAGAATGACAAACACATTTTGGCAGAACATCCGCACCGTAAATCAACATAAACACAACCGAACAAATACCCAGAACCCCTTGCATCACTAACTCTTCCGGGACGCTACAATATACACCCCCGCTAACACCAAACCCGCCGCCGAAAAGAGGCATCCAATTTGTATTTTTATTTTATTTGATATGCTATTAATATTTTTTAATTATTATTATTTTAAACTTGATTTTGCATGTCACTATAAAGTTATATAAGCCTTGCTTGGTCAATATTCAATGCAAAACTTGTTTGGGTCCCTATTAAAGGATTCATTTGTTCAACCTCGGCCCGCGGCTTCGTTCAGTTTTAAATTTTGGCCCGCTCTGTATTTGAGTTTGACACCCATGATCTAGAACATTTAACAGTAGCCGAGTCATACCAGAGACCATAAAAATGGGACCCGTTACTTCCCTGCTTGTCACTCATAATGAAGGGTTGGAATTGGGGGTTAAAATCCCCAAAAAATGATTCCCAGGCGCGACCACCGCTGCTGCTCACTGCTCCCCTCATCTCACCTCCCATGGGGTCAAATGCAGAGAAAAAATTCGCCACATCAATTATTGGTATTTTTTTTATATTGAAATGTACGGTACAGGTCAAAAGTTGGGACACACCTTCTCCTCATTCAATGTATTTGTCTTTATTTTCATGACTATTTACATTGCGGATTGTCATTGAAGGCATCACAACTATGAGTGAACACATGTGGTTATGTACTTCACAAAAAAAAAGGTGAAACAACTGAAAACATGTTTTATATTCTAGTTTCTTCAAAATAGCTCTGATTAGTGTTAGAATAATTATGAATATATTATTATCATAACTTTATGCTTAAGGACCGTTACCATAGGCAGGGGTCGGGAACCTTTTTGCCTGAGAGCCAAGAAGCCACATATTTTAAAATGTATTTCCGTAAAAGCCATATAATACTTTTTTTTAACACTGAACACAACTAAACGTGTGCATGTTTAAGAAAAAACAAAATTTCTAGAGTATAATGAGTCTCTTATTCTTTGTAATATTGTTATTCTGAAGGTAACTGTAGAGGGGGCGTGGCCCGCGGGCCTGCAACGAAGCAGGGTGTTGCCAAGACCAGCCTCGAAATCAGCGACAAGTGCAAAGATGGCCCACCTGGGCCTTGTTATCTAATCACCTGTCGCTCTGTTATAAGCAGCAGCCAGGAAGAGATACGGGGTTGGGGGTGGAGCCAGAGCCAAGTGAGGACAATAGAGAAAAAGACAATTGCTGGAAAGCAACTGAGAGACTTATTGGAAAATAAAACAATACTGTAACCCTAAAACAGGCTCTCATGTTGGTGCTTGGTGGTCTGAAGAACCCCCAGGAGGGCAAGCCCCACACTAACCAATAATAAATAAATTACTTCTTACCATTAACGCAACTTTTTGAACATAAAAAAGCATGAGAATGTTTGATATTTTGAACGTTATTTTTAACACTGTGATTACAAGCGGAATTATTCATTACTTATCGTGTTACGCAATGTCAGCTCAGATTTATCCGAGAGCCAGATGCAGTTATCAAAAGAGCCACAGGTTCCCTACCCCTGCTATACGGTATTGTCAATTTGTGTTGAAGTGGTATTTCTGTATTTGTGCAGAGCTAGCAATCCAAGAGATTGCTAGCCTCTTTTCATCAGTATTTTGTCCAGACTCGGCCTTCTGACTGCCAAGGCCGAACATTGGGTACCGGGACCAGACAAAGCAGAGACTGGGTGATGGCACCAGTACCCGGTCTGCTGATAGCCAAGGCCGAACACCACCGTGACATAGGCAGAGCAGATACACGGCGATATGACCTGCGTCACCTAGTTTTCATTTATTCTACAATCATATATTCTGTCTAACTGGAGTTGTCGAGATTGCCCCCTTCCCTTGGCATTCTCTCCATGAGCTTCAAGAGGTATGAAATGGTTTTCACTTCACAGCTGTGCTTGAAGCTCATGGAGAGAATACCAAGAGTGTGCAAAGCAGTAATCAGAGCAAAGGGTGGCTATTTTGAAGAAACTAGGATATAAAACAGACCTGGCCACATTTGTGCGTCCCTGTCCGGCCTGCGTGAGGCCAATCATAAATTACAAAATAAATTTGAAAAAGTATCTATGTCGAGTGTGCAATACAACGGTGCTGCTTTTGTTTTGAAAAGCGTTATTTGTATTACTTCCGTGTGCACGTATGCGGGTGCGTGATTTTGAGTGAATTTGAACAGCGGCAATCAGAAATTTACAAAATACATTTAAAAAAACATCTGTGTCGTGAGTGCAATACAACTGTGCTGCTTTTATTTTGAAAAGTGTTATTTATGTGTGTGACCTGTGGGTGAAGGTGCACAGCGACAAGTGATGACCGGTTACCACCGAGATGTCAACTCACGCTAAAAAAAGAAAAGTTGATGACGAATGCCGAGTTTTCAAGAAGACAGGGACTGCCTAGTATTTCTTTACAGAAATTAAAGGTAAAGCCGTGTTAATTTGTGGTACACAAGTTGCTTTAAAGAATATAATTTGAATCGCCACTACAGGACGAAGCACGAGGTAAAATCACGGAATCTGTCAGATGAAGAGCGCGCAAAAGAGGCTGAGGCATTGAAGGTAAAACGGCAAATCCAACAAGGACTTTTTGCCAAATTTCACACCCCCACAGATGCAGCCGTCAGGACAAGTTTCGTCATTCCTCACAAAATCGCCAGAAAAAGTAAGGCGAGAGTTTATTAAAGAGTGCTTTTTGGACTCTGTTGCGCTGATATGCCCGGAGAAGAGGGGCGCATTTGAGAATGTGTCACTCTCCCGACGCACTGCAACGAGGCGGGTTGACACCAACGCTGGAAACTTGGAGCTTCGGCTGAAAAACAGAACGGCTGACTTTGACTGTTTTTCGCTGGCTTTGAATGAGAGCTGCGATGTACGTGACACCGCCCAGCTGCTCATCTTCTTACGTGGGATAAATGCAGACTTTCAAATCCTTTGATTGTATATGTACATACATACATATATATGTATGTACATACATACATATATATGTATGTACATACATACATATATATGTATATACATACATATATATATATATCATATACATATATATGTATATACATACATACATGTATACATACATATATATATGTATATACATATATGTATATACATACATATGTATATACATACATACATACATACATGTATATACATACATACATACATACATGTATATACATACATACATACATATGTGTATATAGATACATACATACCTACATATATATATGTATATACATACATATGTGTATATAGATACATACATACCTACATATATATATATGTATATAGATACATACATACATATATATATATATATATATGTGTACACATACATACATACATATATATGTATATACATACATACATACATATATATGTATATACATACAGACATACATATTTATATATATATACAGTATATATTTATGTATATACATACATATATATACATACATATGTATACATACATATATATACATACATATGTATACATACATATATATACATATATATGTATATACATACATATATACATACATACATATGTGTACACATACATACATACATATATATGTATATACATACATACATACATATATATGTATATACATACATACATACATATATATGTATATACATACATACATACATATATATGTATGTATATACATACATACATACATATGCATACACATACATACATACATATGTATACACATACATACAGATGTATATACATACATACATATATATGTATATACATACATACATATATATGTATATACATACATACATATATATGTATATACATACATACAGACATACATATTTATATATATATACAGTATATATTTATGTATATACATACATATATATACATACATATGTATACATACATATATATACATACATATGTATACATACATATATATACATATATATGTATATACATACATATATACATACATACATATGTATGCATACATACACATATATACATATATATGTATATACATACACATATACATACATACATATCAATCAATCAATCAATGTTTACTTATATAGCCCTAAATCACTAGTGTCTCAAAGGGCTGCACAAACCACCACGACATCCTCGGTAGGCCCACATAAGGGCAAGGAAAACTCACACCCAGTGGGACATTGGTGACAATAATGACCCAGTGGGACGTCAGTGACAATGATGACTATGAGAACCTTAGAGAGGAGGAAAGCAATGGATGTCGAGCGGGTCTAACATGATACTGTGAAAGTTCAATCCACAATGGATACAACACAGTCGCGAGAGTCCAGTCCAAAGAGGATCCAAGACACAGCAGCGAGAGTCCCGTTCACAGCGGAGCCAGCAGGAAACCATCCCAAGCGTAGGCGGACCAGCAGCGCAGAGATGTCCCCAGCGGATACACAGGCGAGCAGTACATGGCCACCGGATCGGACCGGACCCCCTCCACACGGGAGAGTGGGACATAGAAGAAAAAGAAAAGAAACGGCAGATGAACTGGTCTAAAAAGGGAGTCTATTTAAAGGCTAGAGTATACAAATGAGTTTTAAGGTGAGACTTAAATGCTTCTACTGAGGTGGCATCGCGAACTGTTACCGGGAGGGTATTCCAGAGTACTGGAGCCCGAACGGAAAATGCTCTATAGCCCGCAGACTTTTTTTGGGCTTTGGGAATCACTAATAAGCCGGAGTCCTTTGAACGCAGATTTCTTGCCGGGACATATGGTACAATACAATTGGCAAGATAAGATGGAGCTAGACCGTGTAGTATTTTATACGTAAGTAGTAAAACCTTAAAGTCACATCTTAAGTGCACAGGAAGCCAGTGCAGGTGAGCCAGTACAGGCGTAATGTGATCAAACTTTCTTGTTCTTGTCAAAAGTCTAGCAGCCGCATTTTGTACCAATTGTAATCTTTTAATGCTAGACATGGGGAGACCCGAAAATAATACGTTACAGTAGTCGAGGCGAGACGTAACAAACGCATGGATAATGATCTCAGCGTCTTTAGTGGACAGAATGGAGCGAATTTTAGCGATGTTACGGAGATGAAAGAAGGCCGTTTTAGTAACGCTTTTAATGTGTGCCTCAAAGGAGAGAGTTGGGTCGAAGATAATACCCAGATTCTTTACCGTGTCGCCTTGTTTAATTGTTTGGTTGTCAAATGTTAGAGTTGTATTATTAAATAGAGTTCGGTGTCTAGCAGGACCGATAATCAGCATTTCCGTTTTTTTGGCGTTGAGTTGCAAAAAGTTAGCGGACATCCATTGTTTAATTTCATTAAGACACGCCTCCAGCTGACTACAATCCGGCGTGTTGGTCAGCTTTAGGGGCATGTAGAGTTGGGTGTCATCAGCATAACAGTGAAAGCTAATACCGTATTTGCGTATGATGTCACCTAGTGGCAGCATGTAGATGCTGAAGAGTGCAGGGCCAAGGACCGAACCCTGGGGAACTCCACACGTTACCTTAACGTAGTCCGAGGTCACATTGTTATGGGAGACACACTGCATCCTATCAGTAAGATAAGAGTTAAACCAAGACAGGGCTAAGTCTGACATACCAATTCGTGTTTTGATACGTTCTAATAAAATATTATGATCGACGGTATCGAAAGCAGCGCTAAGATCGAGGAGCAGCAACATAGATGACGCATCAGAATCCATCGTTAGCAATAGATCATTAGTCATTTTTGCGAGGGCTGTCTCCGTGGAGTGATTTGCCCTGAAACCGGATTGAAAGGTTTCACATAGAT
The DNA here is from genome assembly GCF_033978795.1 of Nerophis ophidion. Taxonomy (NCBI): domain Eukaryota; kingdom Metazoa; phylum Chordata; class Actinopteri; order Syngnathiformes; family Syngnathidae; genus Nerophis; species Nerophis ophidion. The sequence continues at coordinate 19,187,128 of NC_084630.1, read as the reverse complement.
TGTTAGACGCTAAGTGTTCATTTAACTGCTCCGCAACAATTTTTTCAAGGATTTTTGAAATAAAGGGAAGGTGAGACACCGGTCGGTAATTTACCATGAGGTCAGGATCGAGGTTAGGTCTTTTAAGAAGAGGATGAATAACCGCTTTTTTGAATGCTAGGGGAACACTGCCCGAGGAGAGTGATAAGTTTATAATATTTAGCACTGATGGACCTAATAATTCAAAGAGCTCCTTGATCAGTTTCCCAGGAAGAGGGTCAAGTAAACATGTTGTCTGTTTTATTCCATTTACACGTTGTAACAATTCCTCTAATGTTATTTCCTCAAAACGAGAGAAACTATTTTGGAGGGCAGTATCCGCCGTATATACAATCGTGTCAGTGTTAATAGAACCCCGTTGTAGCTGGGACGCATTGTCTTTAATCTCCTTTCTAATGACTTCAATTTTCTTACTAAAGAATTGCATAAAGTCATCAGCTGAGTGGGTTGAGCTACTGGAAGGAATCCCTTGTTGGGTTAGCGATGCTACCGTACTAAACAAAAATTTAGGATCATTTTTATTACGGTGGATGAGATTTGAGTAATATTTAGCTTTAGCTAAGGTAAGCATGCGTTTATAAGTTATTAAACCATCACTCCATGCTTGATGGTGCACCTCAAGTTTAGTCGTGCGCCATTTGCGTTCCAGCTTTCTACATAATAATTTCTGAGCTCTAGTTTCTTCTGTAAACCACGGGGTGCGCTTTTTTGGAGCCTTTTTTAACTTTAGCGGTGCTATGTTATCAATGGTTTCGCGCAGGGCGTCGTTAAAGTTGTTAGTGAGGTTATCAATAGAGCCCACATACTTTGGGAATGGTGCCATTACCGAGGGCAGTAGGTCAGCAAGAGTTGTCGTTGTGGCTGTATTAATGTTGCGGCTGCTATAGCAGGTATTATTATTATTAGTTTGACGAACATGCGTCTGAACCTCGAATTTTATAAGGTAATGATCGGACAATACTTTAGTATACGGGAGTATCGTAACTTTGGAAGCGGTGATACCCCTGACAAGCACTAGGTCTATCGTATTACCGTTGCGATGCGTGGGTTCATTTATTATTTGTGTGAGACCACAGCTATCAATTACAGTCTGGAGCGCTACGCACGGTGGGTCCGATGGGGTATTCATATGGATATTAAAGTCCCCCATTATGATTATATTATCGGCGTGTGTCACTAGATCAGCAACGAACTCTGAGAATTCATTAATAAAGTCCGAATAGGGCCCTGGGGGGCGGTAGATAACAGCCAGGTGTAGAGGCAGCGGTGTGACAGACCTCATAGTAAGCACCTCAAACGATTTATATTTATTATTTATGTTAGGACTAAGGTTAAAGTTTTCGTTGTATATTAGTGCGACCCCCCCACCCCTTTTGAGCGGACGGGCAATATGCGCATGTGTAAAGTTAGGAGGACATGCCTCATTTAGCGCAAAAAAGTCGTTTGGTTTAAGCCAGGTTTCGCTGAGACCGATGACGTTAAGATTGTTGTCTCTGATAATATCATTAACTAACAACGTTTTAGGAGACAATGATCTTATGTTTAAAAAACCTATATTATAGGTAGTGGGCTGTTTTAGGGAGTTTTTGATCAAATTATCCGTAGTAGCAATATTAATAATGTTGTGTTTATTATGCCCAGTGCATTTAGTATAGTTACGACCATATCTAGGAATTGATACGACAGGAATTTTCCGATTGTTTGATTGTTGCTTTGATAAACTGCACGCATCATGGTTAGCCACCTCAGTAACGGGGATTTTCCGATTGTTTGTTTGTTGCTTTGATAAACTGCACGCATCATAGTTAGCCACCTCAGTAAAACACATGTCCAACTCTGAAACACTCAAAGCAGAAAAAACTTGTTCTAATGGTTTCCTGTGGACGGGACTCTCACTGCTGTCTTGGAGCCACTATGGATTGAACTTTCACAGTATCATGTTAGACCCGCTCGACATCCATTGCTTTCGGTCCCCTAGAGGGGGGGGGTTGCCCACATCTGAGGTCCTCTCCAAGGTTTCTCATAGTCAGCATTGTCGCTGGCGTCCCACTGAATGTGAATTCTCC